>NC_079390.1:22258562-22321062 GCF_029220125.1 Pseudoliparis swirei | reverse complement strand
GTATGTGTACACATACACACATACACATACGCACACGCACACACGTACACACACATATGCACACACACACCAACATGCACACACACACACACAAGTACGCGTACACACGCACACACTCACACACACAGATCCATCATGTGTTGGTGCCTGGAGGAAGAACTGAGGAGAGGAAGAGAGGATTTATATGACAGCATCTATAAAACAACACAAGGCCCCCCCCCCCCCCCCTCAGGGCGCTCTGTAACCCCCCCCCCTCATACCGTGGTCCCAAAAAGAGATTCTAACTTATTGTTATTGACTATCCATTCGGAGAAATATTTGATATTTGATGACATCGAGGCGGGATTTGGTGTATTTGATAATCTACCTGCACTCTTAGTCGGCGGCCATTGTTTTTGGCTATTTGACGCCGATATGAAACTTTATGGTGACACGAAACAATCTGGAAGTGGGATTAATTGTAAATGGTGTAACTGACCCGTAGCAACAATGCTATATTTTGTGATATAAATCCAGTATATATTTATTTATTTTTTAAGCTGGATTGTGGTTAATCCTTGTGTTGCCTTCGGGTCATTTTGACCCGATTCAATATTTAACCCTCCTGTCGCCTTCGGGTCAATTTGACCCGATTCAATGTTTAAAGTCGGTGTTCTTTCGGGAGTCAACAAACAAACATAAAGTACCTCACACTTAAACTTGGAAAACAATATTAATTCTAATAATTTTCTGGAGATTTTAATAGCTGGGGTCATATTGACCTCAAGGGTAAAATATGTTTGTAAATATAAAGGTAACAAGAGGGTTAAACATTGAATCGGGTCATATTGACCCGAAGGTGACAGGAGGGTGAAACATTGAATCGGGTCAAATTGACCCGAAGGCAACACAAGGGTTAAGCAGACATGCATTTCCACAACTATTATCAACATCTTCAACCTTTTGTAACTTAATCTCCACCTCCGAGGCCGAGAGAAATAAACTGAACTTGTGTTATTCCTGCTGTAATGACCGAAATACATATTCTGCTTACCACTGGAAGGTGAAGCCAATGCTGAAGGGCATTCATGTTGCATTATCTCTCCTGAGCACTAGGGGGGGGGGGGGGGGGGGGTACTTAGTGCCAGCCATACATGTTGCAAGAAAACAAGATGGCTGCGACCAAAAGGCAAAGTTCCGTTAGCTAAATGCTAACCTAACAGCATTAATCAATGGAAGGCTTCTCAGCTACAGTTGGCCACACTTTTAACAATCCCATTATAATTGTGTTTTATAAACTCCCATCCTCATCGTGTTGATGCTGGTGGAGACACATCTTGGTTTGAAGTCATGTGACACGTCATCTGGCTCCGCCCACCGTGGTTTAAATGAACCAATCAGGTTATTCCCACCCTCAAAGATACGCGTGTCGGCCACATAGAGACCCAGGCGGCGAGTGTTGTGGCGTGTGGAATGGCCTGTTGAATGTGAGAATGTGTAATGAACAAGAGGCATTCATTATAGATCACACACATCATTTATTCATCTGTCCGCTCTGTCTGTCTGTCTGTAAACACGCCTGGGATCCACAGTGTGTGTTTGTGTGTGCGTTTGCGTGTGTGTTGCTATGTGAGTCTGTGTGTTTGCTTCGATAGTTTGTGCTCCTCTTTTTGATTGTATTTACATGTGAGCGTCCGTATGTGGGCGTCTGTTGCATCACGCCAGAGTCACCTGTGCGGGTGTCCAAGGTAATCATGTTTCTACTCTATTTAGCTTTTAACTGCTGCCAGTTAATATATATATATATATATTATATATAGACTATATATATGTATATTATATATAAATATATACATTATGTATATATCTAATATTATATATATACAGTACATATATGTATGTATGTATATATATTAAATAATATATACGCATATTATATTATATTATATATATAATGTTATATATATATGTAAATAATTATATAATATTAATGTTGTTCTTCTTGTGGCTCAAAGGAAGGCCAGTTTTATAGCTTCTCTCAGCAGCATAACTGTTTTCAGCTGCGCTCACATAAAAAGGGTGTTCAAGGGTTTTCTAACCCTCCGTATCTTCATTGAAAAAATTCAATTCAATTCAATTCAATTTATTGTTATAGCCCATTTTCACAAATTACAAATTTGTCTCAGAGTGCTTTACAATCTGTACACATAGACATCCCTGTCCCAGAACCTCACATCGGCTCAGGAAAAACTCCCAAACAACCCTTCACGGGTAAAAAAGTGAAGAAGCCTTCAGGAGAGCAACAGAGGAGGATCCCTCTCCAGGATGGACAGGTGTAATACATGTCATGTGTACAGAATGGATCATTATACACAAATTAAAACACAGTAACAACACAATCAATGAATATGAAAGAGTGTTTGAAAAGTTGGTAGTAGGCATATTCCACGATCCAGACCTCCACGATCCATCAAAAAAGAGTGTTTTTCTTTGAAAAATAAGGACATTTCTAAGTGACTCCAAAAGTTTAGAGTCACTTAGAAATGTCCTTAATTTTCAAAGCTCTGTTTTTTTCAATAAAGATAACATTAAATTAATCATAAATACACTCTCTACATAGTTAATGTGTAAATGACTATTCTCTGGTGTTTAATGAAGTCTCTACAGAGGTGTGTAGAGGCCCATCTCCAGTGTTCTAGTGGTACATTGTGTTATCGCCTTAGAAGACTAACGGAGGCGTAGAAACCCCTTGAAAACCCTTTTTATGTGAGCGCAACTGAAAACAGTTATGCTGCTGAGAGAAGCTATACAATTGGCCTTCCTTTGAGCCACAAGAAGAACAACATTAATATTTACAATAAAAATCATTATTTCTAACCTTGTTAATTTCTTGACTATTTTTGCTATTCATTTTGCATTTGATAAATAAAAGTGTGAGTTTTCATGGAAAACACAACATCGTCTGGGTGACCCCAAACTTTTGAACGGTCGTGTATATATAAGTATTTGAGCAGCTTTAAGCTTGCCGTGTCTTATTCCTGGCAGTCTTACTCAGGTTTTAAGAAACAGAATCTACTCCGGCTGCTAATGCAAACCGCAGTCCATCAAAACGTGAACGGCCCGCCGCATAGAGACAGCCAGGTAGGCCGGTAGCGTCCTGTGCTCTCCGTTCAGGTTTTCTATCGGCTCTTTCGCCTTAATGGCCTCTGAAATGCTGAAATCAACAAAACGCATTAATACCCGCCCCCCCACCGTGAGTGAGACGGCTTGATGAGCGCAGAGTGCAGATGATGTATGGATCAAATCTGAGGGAGTCTCTCTCTCCAAGATGGCAGGACGGTAATTTGTTGTGTTTTGACATGTCCAGATATCGATATGGTGCATTATGCTCGTGCACTTCATTTCAACCAAACACACATGAGGAATAGTGCTTTTTTTATGGGGTTTTTTTGGTACTACATTTGAGCAAAGAACAGAGACATTTGTGAAAAAAATCTTTGAGCGACAAAGATAGAAAAACGATAAAATATGCCACAAAAATTCCCAGAAAGCTTTACAGTCTTAAAGGTGTATTTGGTGGTTTCCAGTAAAGGAAGGACAGGATTCTCCAACCAGTCACAAACCATCTGCGCTGCAGGATTGAGCCCGTGAGTTGCAGGTCGTTCCTCCATGTTCGGGGGAGGTCGTCCTTGTTGTCTTCCTGTACTCGAGGGACAGAAACATGAAGACAGTCAGACATCAACAAGAGAATGTTCTGATCAGTCAAAGATTTTAATTCTATTTGATCCTTTCTTGAGTCAGACGAGAAGACATCTGTTGAGAACTGTAATTCAGACCTTAGCTAGAGGTCTGAGAAAGTCAACTTGATTACCTATAGTAGTATACAATCCAATTAAATACATAAACACAAACCTTTGAACAAATATATTCTTTAGTATTACTCAATGCACCTTCATTGCTCAGAGTGTAAAAAATGCAGCTTACGCCATGTTTTTGGGAGTAACATGAGTAATATTAGGGTTTTTTCTATTTCTTGGGAGTTTTTCCTGATCCGATGTGAGGTCAAAGGTCAGGGATGTTGTATGTGTACAGACTGTAAAGCCCATTTGTAAATTGTGATATATAAAATAATGTGAATTGAATGAATAGCAGCACAATAAACATACAGTATTCTAACTCTACAGTATTAATGCAATCTATTCGTTGGCAATTTTTGTAGATTTCCTCTGTAAATGAAGTTGGTGAACCCGGTTGAACCCTCAGGTTACGATCAAGGATGCTTAGAGCTCAGAGAAGCCGGGTGACTAAACGCATTTGCCGACCGGAGAATGGCGGGACCCGATGAGTGCGGATGTGATGTACTCGAGGCCGGGTCAGAGGCTCCGCGAGCCTCTAAGATGCCAGATATCAATATGGTGCATTATGCTCTCGCTCTTCATTTCATCCAGGTACACGAGGGAATATGAGTAGAAAACTGCTTAGAGTGCGTGATCGAAAATTGGCAGTGACCTAAAGGTTTGAGACACCGGTCGGTGAGCTGAGAGTAATTCATTTGAATTCTTGTTTTTCAGGGTCTGCTTAAAGAGGAGGTTCTCCTGGGACCTTCAGATATACTTATATGAAGAGGAAGGTCAATTATTATCATGACTTTTACAGAAATGTACAGACTAGAGAGATGGATAGACTTTTTGTATATTAATTCGAGAGAAACCATTACTCAAACTGCTTCCGAACTGTGTTAACCAATATAATTTACACTAAAAGGTCTTGGTTTTTTTATGTATGAAAGTACAATAATGCTTTTAAAGAAGCAGCGAGGAAGGATTAGTGGTATCTAGAGGCCGTGCTGCAACCCTCTCAACACGCTCTGGAGACGTTTGTTAGGTTTGGCCTATCTGGGCTTCTGTAGGAACATGGCGGACTCTGTAAAGAGGAACCCGCTCCTTATTTAGATGTGAAGGTTCTCTGCAAACAGATACACAATGATTCTTAGTTTTAGCCGATTAAACGCAAAGTTAGTTAAGATCCCCTTAAATCATACAAACTGTTCCTTTGAGGTTAACCACGCACAACAAGTAGATTTCCTTTGACAAAAACCATCAAGATCTTCCCTCGCATCCCAATCTCAGAATAATCAGCCATCGGTTCGTCAATTTTCTTTTCCAGGGGGAAAAGGTCTATCGATATTTCTCAAGGTTCTTGTGGTCAGTGGATATTTGGCGCAAGACTTTGGAGTTGAGAGACGTCCAGATTAATGGACCCCCAGATTAATAGACCTCCTGATTGATAGACGTCCAGATTAATAGACGTCCAGATTAATAGACGTCCAGATTGATAGACGTCCTGATTGATAGACCTTGAGATTGATAGGCCTCCAGATTGATAGACCTCCAGATTGAGAGACCTCCAGATTGATAGACCTCCAGATTGAGAGACCTCCAGATTGATAGACCTCCAGATTGATAGACTTCCAGATTGATAGACCTCCAGATTCATAGATGTCCAGATTGCTAGACGTCCAGCTGGTTGCACAAGTAGCCAGTTTACAAGCTCATTTTAAACCAATAAAGAGCGAAATCATCGCCGGACGATAGCCGATGGGGTTTCAGAAGGGACTGTTACCCACTTCGAAACCCAGCCTGGCATCGTGGGCGGCCCGTCACTACATACAACCAGAAACCAGAGAGTGCTCAATGCCAACATCTTGTCCCGTTGCCTCCAGTCACATTTTGTCACAAAACTACTTTATACCAGTAGATTTGCTCGGTTTATTGTGGACCCGTGACATATTAGACAATTGCGCTGATCTCCAAAATACTTATATAAGGCTTTTTCCAATATACATGTTGTAAGCAACAACGATAGTTGGCACCATAAGTTCAGTGCATTGGTTTCTCAGCCATAAGGGAAGTCCCTTGTTGTTTAATTCTTACCCGTCGCGAGCTTTAATTTAAGGCATACGCGTTTGTTCTGGCTTCAACGTCTTTCCTGGCACAAGAGTGTCATTCATGAGCTGCAGCTGTCAGTGACAACAACTCGTTGTGTGTCACCACAGAGTAACAGGATAGCTTTCAGTGCTCAGCGGATCCTTTGGCCCGGGTGCCATATGCTCTCCCACGGCTCCAGGTAAAGCTTTACCCAGAAAGGCGCCGGTTCTTATTTCCAACGTCAGTGTTTTCCACGCCGTGATCCACTGATTGGACGAGAGACTCGCAACGCTGACCGGATCAATGTTTATGGTGCGTTTTGGAGTCGTTTTTTGTCGTTTCGGTATTAAATTAAAAACCATTCAATGTGTTGGATCACTGGAGTTGGGACCAGTCAATGGCTGAAAGACTTCATTACCCAGAAATCCTCTTACATTGGTCATTTCAACTTTTATTATAATGACATTTTTATGCTTCTTTCCTAAACAAGAGCAATGAGTTCAGTGGAACACAATTAAATTAAGCTGATTTAAGCAAATTGCCTGATTTGATTTGCCTTAAATAATGGATTCTAAAAGCCAATAGATTAAAAGAAACGTAATTAAATCACAAAATAAGGAATAATTTCACTGCTCGGTCTGAAACTAAATATTCTGCCTGAAAGGTTCCTTTTCTGAAGCACACCTCAAGTTCTTCAGTCATCAAAGGAAATCGGAAATAGTCAAAGTAAAAGTATTATTAAATGATATATGGGATAGAAAACAAGTTCATTTAAAAAAGCTGTTTGTATATATTTTAGCATAAGAGAAATGAATAAATGTGTTATGATCCGTTACACTCAGACACGTGGAGCTAGCTGATAAGTACCCTTCATAGTTACATTTCATGGGAAATGCATTTTCTCCGGTTGCGGTATTAATGTTTTTTAACAGTTTAAAACTCACGGTTAATATCGTAAATTAAGACGAACACAACAAAAATGTTCCAAATCATTTTCTTTTAGGTTTAGGCAACAAGGTATTCAGTACTTTTGTAAAAACCTCATGGGTCCATTTGAAATGACAACGAAATTGAGACCAAACCCAACAAGAAAATGTCAAAAAAGTACTTAGTTGATGCAAAAAGTGCCGCATGGAGACGTAAAGCTGTCAAATAAACAATCAATACTCTGTTCACCTCCCATTATCGCCATAACAAGCCCTCATTCCCATAACAACCCCTCATCACCCCTCGCCCATGATCAATGATGGAACTCCTCAACGCTGTCATCCATTCAATTTATCATTTAAACGCTTGATTGGCAGATGAGGATCAATTAACCAATTAAAGGTCTCGCAGAGCTTTCGGGCTTCGTCCCGTGTTTTTTCTTCTTCTTTCCGTGTCGAAGGCGGTGGAGGCCGGAGTTTGAGTTTGATTGACAGGCCGCGGTGTGGCCATCACGTTTGTCGCCCTGCGGGCACAAACAGACGCGAGTCCGTCAGATCGGAGGTCCGTCCGCACACCTGCCATCTCGCATTCACCGTAATTGTGGACCCGCATCGCCCCGTCGAGTCCGCAAGTGACCGAAGTTACGTTCCCTAAAAAAAAGAGAAGGTAAACAACTCTCCATTTCTTCATTCTCTCTTTTCTTCCCATTAGAAATTGAAGTTGGTTCGGAGCGCTTGAAGGGCTGCGTGAGGTGGTCGTGTTCCTTCAGTATCTGTCAACGGATACTTCAAAGTACAAGTACAAGTACTCGTGTCCCGGTGGGTCCTTCTGCTCTAAAACTGGGAGTAAAAGTGCTGTAAAGTTTTGCCGTGACGACCATTGGACCGGGCAGTTAGTGGGAGGAGCCTCAGCCACAGAGAGAAACATCGGTAGAGAGACGGAGACGGATCAGACTCAACCAGGTACTCAACTTTAAAGTACCTGTCTTCGTTCGGGAGATTCGGCTCCAGGAAGTCGGAGTGACAGAGATGTAGGAGTTAGTGAAGGAGAGAAGGATGGAGGGGAGGGAGCGAGTGAATAAATGAGAAAGCAACCCAATAATTAATCGAGTCAAAGACTAGAAACATTTCGGTTCAATAAGTCAGGAGAGAAAAAGAAAGGCAGAAGTTTTCTGCACTAGTTAGTACACAGGAAGGGCTAGAAGTAGAAGTAGTAGAACTAGAAGTAGTCGAAGTAGAAGTAGAAGTTGTAGAAGTATATGTAAAAGTAGTGGAACTAGTATTAGTATTAGTAGTAGGAGTAGTAGTGGTAGTAGTAGTATAGTAGTAGTATAGTAGTAGTAGTAGCAGTAGTAGAAGTAGAAGTAGTAGCAGTAGTAGTGGTAGGTGTGGTGGTGTGTGGTGGTGGTGGTGGTATAGTGGTGGTGGTATGGTGGTGGTGGTGGTATGGTGGCAGTGGTGTGGTTGTGGTGGTGGTGTGGTAGTGGTGGTGGTGGTGTGGTGGTGGTAGTGGTATGGTGGTGGTGGTGGTGGTGGTATGGTGGTGGTGGTGGTGGTATAGTGGTAGTATGGTGGTGTAGGTGATGGTAGTGGTGGTGTAGTGTTGTAGGTGGTGTGTGTGGTGGTAGTAGTAGTAGTAGTATAGTAGTAGTAGTATAGTAGTAGTAGTAGTATAGTAGTAGTAGTAGTACTATCAGTAGTAGTAGTAGTACTATCAGTAGTAGTAGTTTTTTCTTTAACCCTAAACAGACACACAGTGTTTGAACATTTCTCTGCATCGTGAACCTGAGACGGTTCTGAGGAGGAATCAGTGCTAAGAAGTCTACGGCGGCATCCTTCATCCCTCCTCCTCTTCCTCCTATTCTACCTCCTCCTCCTCCTAACCGGTCTCACTCTCCCCTCCTCTGTCTCCCCCCCCCCCCTCTCTCTCTCTCTTTCTCTCTCTCCCTGTACCTCTAGCTCTCTCCCCCTCTCCCTATCTCTCACCCCCTTCTCTCTCTCTCTCTCTCTCTCTCTCTCTCTCTCTCTGTGTGTACCTCCTAGTGAATGTCATTAAATATTCACAGCTCCATTCTGGGCTAATTGTCCTCCACATGGCAGAGAGCAGTGGAATGAAATTAACCCATTAGCCAGCAGCCATCAGAGCAGTCCGCCTAGGAAGTGTGTGTGTGTGTGTGTGTTTATATTACTGATGCTGTGGGGTCATACAATGTGTACATAGTCTCATTGTGGGGACTAACCTTCTTATAGGGTACACAATGAGGTCCCAATATCCTACATTTATATTATTATGATCATATTACCTCTGAACACGAGGTTTAGGGTTCAGTCTCCAGAACCATGAGAGTGAGTCAGTGTAACCGAAGGGATGGAAACATCATCAGATGCTTCGTTCAGGGACTTCCTGCCGGCTGTTCTCGTCCAGCGTTCGGAGCTCCACCCCCCAAAAAGATGTATTTTTTAGCATCTTTACATTCCACACATGCTATTTGTGTGTAATCGGCGTAATCCTGAAGCAGGAAGGATAAAGACTTCAACACCTGGCTGAGAGGCAGGTGGACGAGTCCAATCCAAAGATATTTGAAAAACGCTGGACGTTTGTTGAAAAGACAGAACGCACATAATGGTGTGAAAAATATGTCGCTGGAGTAATATATACATATATTCTTTATATATATATATTTATATATGAAGTAATATATATATATACATATATATATATGGAGTAATATAGTATATATATATATATTACTCCATATATATAAAGAATATATATATATATATTTATATATAGTACTCCATATACATATAGTATAGTACATATATAATGCCAAAAAACATGTCGCTGGAGTAATATATATATATATATTTATATATATATATTTATATTTACATATATATATATATATAAAGAATATATATACACATATATACAGGACTGAGAAGTGATATGTGATAAAGTTTTTTTTTGTTGTAATAAAAAAAAAAAAAAAAAAAAATCATGCATTCTGGTTCATTACAACTCAACTGAAAATATGCAAGCTTTTTTCTTTTTTAATAGCTGATGATTATTTACAGTTTTAAGAAAACTCTAAAATCCTATCTCATAAAATTTTAATATTTCCTCAGACCAAAAAAAAAAAAATTTATAAAGCTGAGTGTTTGTCAAGGCTCAGGAAAAACCCTTGCAGGTGTTTCGAGTTAATTAGACAATTCAAGTGATTTGTTTAATACCCTACTAGTATACTTTTTCATGATATTCTATTATTTAGAGATAGGATATTTGAGTGCTGTGTCATATAATCAAAATAATAATAAAATAAAAGGCTTGCAAAATATTCAGTTGATTTGTAATGATGAAGAGAAAATGACATTTTTTTTTTTTTAATTGCATTACAGAAAATAAAGAACTTCATCACAATATTCTAATATGTACTGAGACAGAATATATGTACTAAATATATAAAGAATATATATACATAAATATATATATATATAAATATATATATATATATATACAGTATATATATATATATTAGGGCTGTGAAACGATTAAAAATTTTAATCGGGTTAATCACAGGTTTTTGTGGATTAATCATGATTAATCACATATTACCGATATTCTCGGTATATTTTGTAAGAACATAGAGATTTATGACAAAAGACGGATATATACATTTATACATTCTTCTATACAATGGTGCTGCAACTCAGCAGTTATTTAGCAGTTTTCTTCCATATGGAACATTAATACATCTTCATCCTAAACAGAATGTTTAACCCTCCTGTTACCTTTCGGGTCAATTTGACCCCATTCAATGTTTAATGTCGGTGTTCTTTGGGGTCAATTTGACCCCAGGCTGTTTTTCACTGTGTCAAACATATAAGAAATATCAACTTTTTTATTTCTTTAAAGGGCTATTTAGGTGGTCAACAAACAAACATAAAGTACCTCACACTTAAACTTGGGAAGCAATATTAATTCTAATAATTTTCTGGAGGTTTTAATTGCTGGGGTCAAATTGACCCCGAGGGTAAAATATGTTAGTAAATGTAAAGGTAACAGGAGGGTTAAACAGAACATTTTTCTCTTGTTTGTCAACCATTAACTCCACCATGATACAATCTAAAGGCCTCTAGTCTTCCTCAAGCAGCTGCTGAGGCAAACTGACTGTGTGGGTTTTCTTCATGAACTGGGCCGTGATGAAAGGGACGGCGGGACACCGCTGCAAAGCTGAAACCTCACCGGCCCGGACAGGTGGACAGATTGACAAGTGACTTTTTTTGCTCGGTCCCGATGCGCGCACGGAGCTCTGTGGCGCGCCAGACGGAGATCGATAAGTGTTAACGCAACGCGAAGAGACAGAAATGACATGCTGCTGTGGAGATACGATCAACAACAGACGTTTAGTTTAATAAAAGAACAAAGACGTGCTATAGAGAACATGTCAGGGGGCGGGCCAATCTCTTTAATGTCATGCGATCTACCGACACTACGCCGCGATCGACTGGCAGGTCGCGATCGACGTGTTGAGACCCTGATCTACAGGAAGTAAAAGTCGTAACAAGGTTTCCGGAGGTGAACCTGCGGAAGCATCATTACCGATGAACAGACCGTCTGCATGAGAGCGGACAGAGTTCAGATTGAAGTGGTGTATTGGAAGCTCATTTTGCAAGTTACTTTTTTTTCGTCCCGACAACCAACAACAGACGGATTGGAAGCTCATTCTGCGCATGCGTTAAATGCGTTTTTAAAAAAAACTAGTTAAACCTGAAATTGAATTAACTGAGTTAACGCGTTATTTTTCACAGCACTAATATATATATATATATATATATATATATATTACTCCAGCGACATGTTTGTTGGCATTTTGTAACCCTGAAGAAAGTTGAGGAATAGACATTAACCTCCAGTACTTTATATCCTAACGTTGTTGGTCACATGGAACAGGTGCGAGCTAACTATGATCTTCATAAATAATATCATGTCAAGGGTGATGGAGATCTTTCCCTCCTTCTTTCCATCTCTCCTCTCCCCAGCCTCTCTCTCTCAGCTCGGGTCAATAGCGCTCTATCGAATGTATTGACAAGGTAAAGTGGTCCTACTTAACGAGCAGAGCGCCTCTCGCTCGCATGGCATCTCCAGAGGCAGAGGGCGAGTGAGGACGAGGGAAGAGGGAGAGAGAGAGAGGGAGGGAGGGAGGGAGGGAGGGAGGGAGGAGGAGAGAGAGAGAGAGAGAGGGAGGGGGAGGAGGAGGAGGAGGAGAGAGAGGAGAGAGAGGAGGGAGGGGGAGAGGAGGAGGAGGAGAGAGAGAGAGGGAGGGAGAGAGAGAGAGAGGGAGGGAGGGAGAGAGAGGGAGGGAGAGAGAGAGCAAGAAGAGAGAGAGCGAGAGAGGGAGGGAGGGAGAGAGAGGGAGAGAGGAAGAGAGAGAGGGAGAGAGGAAGAGAGCAAGAGAGAGATAGAGAGCAAGAGAGAGAGAGAGAAGGAGGGAAAGAGAGAGAAAGAGAGAGCGAGAGAGATAGAGAGAGCGAGAGCGCAAGAGAGAGAGATAGAGAGCGAGCGAGCAAGAGTGAGAGAAAGATAGAGAGAGAGAGAGAGAGAGAGAGAGGGAAAGCGAGAGCGTGCGAGAACGAGAGAGAGATAGAGAGAGAGAGAGAGAGAGAGACGTTGCAGAACTTTTGTAGGAAACTGAAATGAGGAGTATGATGTTGGGTTCGTTGAACACTTCGTGGCCTATCAGTGTTTCGGTTGCACTCCGGTAGCTCCGCCCCCTCCCGGTTGCAAAAAAACAAACAAGATGACGACGGTCAACAAACCGCAGAATTCAAGGCTTCAAAAACCGCCAAAAAACCGTGACACGGTGGCTCGTGAGGGATGAGGGCGTGATGCTTGTCACCACTCGGGGGGGGGGGGGGGGGCTGCTACCTGCCGGCTCATTAACGCCTCTTCTCCACCTCATTAGTGCTCATTCCCCCCCCCCCCCTCCCCCTCATTTGTTTATCCTCCCCTCTCGTCTCCATCTCACAACGGAACAACAACACCTCCTCATTTGTTTGTTTCCCTCGTTCCGTCGGCTGCGGTGGAGAAATTAAATTTGATAAACGGGCCGATCTTTAAATATTAATTATGTATTAATTACATTCGCGAGGCACGAAGAAAAAAAAACTCGCTTAATGATTCATGAGGATCGGTTCCACTTTACTCCTCGTCCAATGAGAATCAAGAGAAGGAGGGAAAAGGAAGGGCCAATTAACACAATGAAGCCAAAGGTGTGTGTGTGCAGGTGTGTGTGTGTGTTTGTGTGTGTGAGTGTGCATGTGTCTGTGCATGTGTGTCCTTACACGTGTGTGTGCGCATGTGCGCCTGTGTGTGTGGGAGTTTGTTTGTGTGTGTGTGCCTGCGCATGTGTGCGTGTGTTCGTCTGTGTGTCTGCATGTGTTTGTGTGTGTGTGTGTGTGTGTCCGCGTGTGTGTGCGTGTGCTTGTGTGTGTGTGTGTGTGTGTGTGTGTTGAGGCCTTTTCGACATCAAGACGTCTGAAACGATCTTCACGAAACAGAAAAGATGAGTTTGACCTTTGACCTCCTCGATCTCCCCTCTGGAGTTACGTCTCACGTGGACTCTCTCCAGGATCCAAAGAGCTTCCTTGTTTCCTTTCCTGCTCCCTTTTCATTTCCACGCCACAGTTGACCACAACGACATTATAATACACGAGATAATCATCGGACGCTTTCGACTTCACGCGGTTCATGAATGTTTATAAATAGATTTATAAAGATGGAATATCAATTATTGACTGATTTGTGTTTTTAGATTTAAATGAGAGAGAAGTCCACGATACATCGAGACATTCATGAAAATGAATCCCGATGAAGAGGAGTGAAAACTACGTTTTCTTTAAAAGTCTCACCCGAAAAGATGAATTTGATAAACGCACCTCAGAAAATAATTGTTTTTTAAAATAAATTAAAAGATCAACTGATGTTCATTCACATACAAGTCTCTCTCTTTCACACACACACACTCACACTCACACACTCACACCCCCCCCCCCACACACACACACAGAAACACCCCCATACACCACCAAACACACACATCACCTTTTCCCCTGATAGTTGACTGTCTCGTGGGCATGCCACCCTCCTATTTTCACACACACACACAAACAAACACACGCACACACAGACACACACACACACACACACACACAGACACCCACACACACACACACACACACGCAGACACACTGAGCCTCCCAACTCTAATAAATATTTCAGGTGGAATGTTTAGTAAACAAAGGTGTGTGTGTGTGTGTGTGTGTGTGTGTGTGTGTGTGTGTGTGTGTGTGTGGGTGTGTGTGTGTGTTACTAGGGGATGCTGAGGAGAGGTGTCATATTTGCCTTCCACCCGCTCCCGTCTCCTCTTCTTCTCGTCTTCTTCTTCCTCTCCTCTCTGAAATGTGACCTTGTCGTTGTTCTGTTTTTAACCAAAGCAACTCTGACCACTGCTTCGTCCTGTGAGGAGGAGGAGGAGGAGGAGGAAGAGGAGGATTAGTGGGGAGGAGGGTTAGGCCCAGGAACCACAGCCTGCAGCATCAGGTTCACACACACACTGCAAGATACATTCACACACACACTTGCAGTGTGTGTGTGAATGTATCAAAGTCTGTGTGTGTGTGTGCGCTTGTGTGAGCGTGTGTGTGAGCGTTTGCATGTGTGTGTGTATGTTTGTGTGTGTGCGTGTGTGCATGAGCGCGCTTGTGTGTGCGTGTGTGTGAGTATGAGTGTGTGCGTGTGCTTGCGTCCGTGTGCGTGTGTCTGTCTGTGTGTGTGTTTGTGTGTGTGTGTGTGTGTGTGTGCGTCTCCTCGCTCAAACACTCAGGCCAGTTATAAGTATAGAAGAAGACTTGAAACTAGAGACTGAGACATAAACACATGTTTACAATGTTTAATGAGGGAATACATCAGGAGAGAAGTAGAGTCACTATATAGACTTCTATACAACCAGAGGAGCCCCCTGGTGGTCAGGAGAGAGAATGCAGCTTCAACACATGAGGCAGAGACTTCTATACAACCAGAGGAGTCTCCCCCCTGGTGGTCAGGAGAGAGAATGCAGCTTCAACACATGAAACATAGACTTCTATACAACCAGAGGAGTCGCCCCCTGGTGATCAGGAGAGAGAATGCAGCTTTAACACATGAAGTATTGACTTCTATACAACCAGAGGAGTCACCCCTGGTGGTCAGGAGAGAGAATGCAGCTTTAAGACATGAAGCATAGACTTCTATACAACCAGAGGAGTCACCCCTGGTGGTCAGGAGAGAGAATGCAGCTTTAACACATGAAGCATAGACTTCTACACAACCAGAGGATTCGCCCCCTTGTGGTCAGAAGAGAGATTGTCGGTTTTAAGAAACTTTGGCACTGGCTTCACTCGTCAGGTGACGCCTCGAGGGAATGAATTGTGTGTGTGTGTGTGTGTGTGTGTGTGTGGGGGGGGGGTAGTAACCGACACAATCGACCACAAAGACACCATCTGTTGTCTTACAGTCACGCTCTACAAAAGGCGAGATGATGTGGGCGGTTAAATATAGCTCACAGCGTTCATTTCAATTTTAAAATGACGTACGACATTGTACCCGTTTGTATTAATAGCTTTGATTTGGAACGTGAGGATAAGCGTCGGCGTCGTTACGCTCCTTAACTTCCACGTCCTGCTAGCTTAGCATGTCAGCGTTTCCACGTAAATATTAACGGGTAACCTGTAACAAAAATGTATTGAAAAAAACATGCAATAATTATCTCCTGCCTCCATAACTGTCTCTGAGAAATACAACTCTCGCACAACAACATTATATGTGCATATTGATTTAATCTGTGTATTTCTGGGTTGTGTATTCCAGTGTGCGTGTGCCCATGTGTGTGTGTGTCACTCAGTGAGACTCAAGCGACTCCCCACAGCAGAGGCAGAAATTATCATACGGCGAGTAAATAAAACATGAAAGACTCTCATTTTGGAGAGGGGGAAACATTTGGAGCGCTTAATGCTTAATCCTCATTTGACGGGATGTAGCGTGGCATCAATACGTAATGAGGACTAACTGCACGGTCCAATGATCCGGTTCCACCGCGGTGCCGAGAGGAGGCGGGACGTCCTCGCGCTGAGAGAACCGAACCTTTTGACCTCAGAGGTGACGCAACGAGACGCCGCCGGACATCTGAGAGCTGCTTTCGTTTTTTGTTAAATGGATGCGTGAAGATTTGTCACTATTGTTGCTTTTCTGTTAACGAGAAAAAAGTAAAAGATCCCGAAATAAATCTGAGAAATATGGATTTTTGTGTGGTTAAGTACATTTTTTATTTAAATGTGAGTAGAGTTATCAGATGTTTATATTATTATTATTATTATTATTATTATGACCCAAAAACACAGGCACATAATAAATAAATAATAAATAATAGTATTTATTATATATTATTATAAATTATAAATTAATGATTAAAACAATAATTTGTAAAATAACAGATCAAACGATTCGTAAAAACAGTAATAATAACAATGATGTTGACAAACAATACAATTTAAACTATCACTTGTCTATTCCACCTGAAAAAGAAGAACAACAATATACAATAATTTGTGTAATGTTTTCCAAGATAGACCAAATGTCAACAATTAAACAAATACACTTTTAGAAGAAATAGATGAATACATTTAAATTTAAATTTAAAACCGTAAAAATATATAATGTAAACAAATTAGTTTAATAATAGATAAATATATGTAACTGAAT
This sequence comes from Pseudoliparis swirei, assembly GCF_029220125.1. NCBI lineage: Eukaryota > Metazoa > Chordata > Actinopteri > Perciformes > Liparidae > Pseudoliparis > Pseudoliparis swirei. Next base: position 22,304,431 of record NC_079390.1, on the reverse strand, counting down.
TAAATTGTATTTCTAACGAAAACAATAATAATATCAAATTAAAATAACACGATTACTTGTGTTTGTTTACATGAAATGTTGTTTTTTCTGCATTATTTATGTGCAGATACCAAAAACAATAAGACACAACGTTTGGATGAAGGCCATTCTGAATGCAGAGGGGGGGGGGACCGGGTGCATCGGCGGTATGGTTATGTGGCTCGGTGTATAGAGGGGGGGGCGCAGCTAAGTAGATAGGTGACAGCAGTGAGAGCAGGAATTGTGAAAGTGTAGCTGACCTCAAGCTGCCGACAGGGGCCCACACAGGACGAGGGGGGGGGGGGGGCTTGAGAAAGGCCTGAGGGTAAACGCTGAGAGGGAGGGAGCAGAATATGCTTTATTTGAAAAAAAAATTCCATGAAGATTCATTCATAAGTTTTTTAATAGTATTGTTCTGACTTCCTGTCCGTCTCTTAAAGGGGCGGCGCACCCGGCTTCCTTCCCCACAGCGTTATATGGAGGTTGTTTTTAAGCTGTTAAGACTAAATATGTGCACACATATAAATATAATTATATTTAACAATATCACATCAATTACCGTTTACATTTGAAGTTTCTTTACGTTTTAAATTTATTTATTTATTCATATGTTCTCACTCCTCTTACTGTCTCACTCTTCATACTGTCTCCCTCCTCTTACTGTCTCACTCTTCATACTGTCTCACTCCTCTTACTGTCTCACTCTTCATACTGTCTCACTCTTCATACTGTCTCACTCTTCATACTGTCTCCCTCCTCTTACTGTCTCACTCCTCTTACTGTCTCACTCCTCTTACTGTCTCACTCCTCTTACTGTCTCCCTCCTCTTACTGTCTCACTCTTCTTACTGTCTCACTCCTCTTACTGTCTCCCTCCTCTTACTGTCTCACTCCTCTTACTGTCTCACTCTTCATACTGTCTCACTCCTCTTACTGTCTCACTCCTCTTACTGTCTCCCTCCTCTTACTGTCTCACTCTTCATACTGTCTCCCTCCTCTTACTGTCTCCCTCCTCTTACTGTCTCCCTCCTCTTACTGTCTCACTCTTCATACTGTCTCACTCTTCATCCGTTGTTCGGACACTCTAGTTGAAGTGAGTTAACGCTCTGGTGCGTCTCAAACAGTCGATATTTCTTTGTTGTATTTTGCTGGAGATGAAAGTCTTTCAGAACCAAGCCATGAAACCGGGGGTTTGATCCCCGACGACCAACGTCAGCGTCTTCAGACCCGATTCCTCTTTTAACTTCGACTCTCGGGACTTTTTCTGGAGAGGAAATCAACAAACAAACAAACAAACAAACAAGTTGTCGTGTTGATACAACAACGTATACATATGTTTTAACCACAGGAGTAGCTGTGTGGTGAAAGGAGTGGTGGATAGGGGGGAGGAGGAGGAGGAAGAGGAGGAGGAGGAGTATGAGAGCACAGTTGTGGAGGTGGGTTTGGGTGGGGGGCCTCCACTCCACCGAGGATAATGGGAGCGGCCCCGGCGGCATATGGCCGGGCTGGGCTGCCTGCTGGTGCACCAGCTGTGGAGCTGGTGGCTGAGATCACACAACCACTAAAGACCCCATCACCCCCCCCTCCTCCCCCCTCCCCTCCTCCATCTCTCTCTGAGTGGAACTTTGTCTTTACATGAACAGTGACAACAAAACAAAAACAAAATAATAATACGAGGGAGTTATTTGTACGTTTTCCGTGACACAAGACGTATTATTTAATCCCATTTTTTTATATTTTGTTCATACATATTACGGTTTTAGCAGTATTTTGTGGCTCTGTTGAGTTTTACTGAGTCGAGTTGCTTTAATCATTTATTGTTTGTCGTTCTTTTTCATGTAAAAAAATTATAAAAATCATTTACAAGCAGGATTTAAATCCTCATGAATTGAGATTAGACTAAACCTAAAATAAAGTTCATGGAAAACATGCCGGATTATAAAAGCTGTGGACGGCTGGCGGTGGGAAGCTGGACAGATTGCATGGTGGGAAAATAGGGCCGAAAAAACTAAAACGTGTTTTCATGAATGCGTCTAAAATATAAACACGGTCCAGACCCCGAGGGCCACAGGCCAGAACCTGAGGGCCACAAGCCAGACGACGAGGGCCACAGTCAAGACAACGAGGGCCACAGTCAAGACCCCGAGGGCCACAGTCCAGACCCCGAGGGCCACAGGCCAGACCCCGAGGGCCACAGGCCAGACGACGAGGGCCACAGTCAAGACAACGAGGGCCACAGTCCAGACCCCGAGGGCCACAGTCAAGACCCCGAGGGCCACAGTCAAGACCCCGAGGGCCACAGTCCAGACCCCGAAGGCCATAGTCAAGACCCCGAAGGCCACAGGCCAGACGACGAGGGCCACAGTCAAGACAACGAGGGCCACAGTCCAGACGACGAGGGCCACAGTCAAGACAACGAGGGCCACAGTCCAGACCCCGAGGGCCACAGTCAAGACCCCGAAGGCCACAGGCCAGACGACGAGGGCCACAGTCAAGACAACGAGGGCCACAGTCCAGACCCCGAGGGCCACAGTCCAGACGACGAGGGCCACAGTCAAGACAACGAGGGCCACAGTCCAGACCCCGAGGGCCACAGTCAAGACCCCGAAGGCCACAGGCCAGACGACGAGGGCCACAGTCAAGACAACGAGGGCCACAGTCCAGACCCCGAGGGCCACAGTCCAGACGACGAGGGCCACAGTCAAGACAACGAGGGCCACAGTCCAGACCCCGAGGGCCACAGGCCAGACGACGAGGGCCACAGTCCAGACCCCGAAGGCCACAGTCCAGACCCCGAGGGCCACAGTCCAGACCCCGAGGGCCACAGTCCCCGAAGGCCACAGTCCAGACCCCGAGGCACTTCCTGTTGCCCTCGCTTCAAAGCCAACATGTTTGTGTTAGCATGAAATAAAGTCTTTGTTTGACGCTCAGTTCTCCCGTATGAAACAGGTCAGTGAACGCCCCTCCTGTGAATCTAGAACCTTTTCATCTCAATTTAGAACGCTGAGCATCTGACTTCACACGTCGGGCGTCATCAAAGTTCATCTGAGGAACCGAACCGGAGCGTAAACGATTGTTTTTGAGACGGTAAACTCGGCGGAAGAATCCAAGCGGCGCCGACTTCCTGTCGGCCGCAGAGGAAACGACGTCATCGCTCTGCGCTCGGCGACAAAGAAGCCTCTGGAAGTCCGACCCCACCGCGTCACGTGACGGGGCGCCTCCCATTCGCTCCCTGGGCTAACCTTTATTTAAATGACGGCTCTTAACAGACCGATAACCCCCCCCCCCCCCCACCATATCCCATCCACCATCCACCACTCTACTCTCTCTCTCTCTCTCTCTCTCTGTGCCTCGCATGCCCCCAGGCAGCTCCTAATGCAGAGGGACAGGAGGTTGATGGTGTATGTGTGTGTGTGTGTGTGTTGGAGAAAGATGACTCCGGTGTGTCATTTAAGATAAAAGCGTCTCTCTTTCATTTTTATGTTTTTTAAATCTTCCTCTCCCACTGTTCTTCCTCATCTTCTCCACTTCCTCCTCTCCTCTCGTCGCTCAACTTGTCTCCATCTTTTCCCCTCCTCCCTGTCTCCTTTTCATCACCTCCAATTCCTCTACTTCTCTTCCTAATCTCCTCCCCCCCCCCCCCCTTTATGTCTCTATGAGGAGCGATCGCAGCTCATGGTGGGGACGATGCAATATGGATGAGGCCGTCTCAAAGGCATCAAACGGGCGGCAGAAGCTCCCAGAAGGCCGAGCGACCGACTTCACAGGCAGGAAAACGCTTCGAGACACTTTGATCCCCCTATCGGCCCAGCCCTCTCTTTACATCCGGCCTTCAGCGTGTGTGTGTGTGTGTGTGTGTGTGTGTGTGTGTGTGAGTGTGTGTGTGAGTGTGTGTGTGTGAGTGAGAGTGTTTGTAAATGACGTGTTGGAGGTCCCGAGTTCTTCGTCGAAAAGCGAAGCGAGGCGCCGTGGGAACGGACATTTGATACATTCAGTGTTCGAGAAACAACAAAAACAACTGAAGACACGATGATGTAATGCTTTAAAAAAATTACAAAAGTTGGCAGAAAAGATGAAAATCAAGATAATACATTTTAAGAGTTCATATAAAAAAAATTTTAAAAGTCGAAAAGAAAGTGTAAAGAAACCAGTGAAGTGTCCGTCAGCTGTTTACTTGTTTACATTAGGAAGTAGACGCTTCTTTATTTCAGGGTCTTAATCTGATGCAAAGGACCCTCTGTGAAAACATTGTGTTCCCATTCCTTCCACCAGGAGGCCACCGGGGAATCGAACCTGTGGAGGTCAGACATGAAAAGCGTCTCATCCTGTGAAGACGCCGACGAATTCCTTCTCCTAAAATACCCGTCACTCCTGAACATGTGACGCGAGAAACAACATTGACTTTCTATTAAATATTCATGGGGGGGGGGGGGGGGTGAAGACGCGTCCGTCGTGACGCGAGCAAAGGTTTTATTTAAGGAACCACACTTTAACTTCACAGCTCTGTTATCCTCCACGCTACACACAGAACCATAACGGTTCTCAAATGGTTCTTTAAGAGGCCTTGTGGTTCTACGAAGAACCGTCACCTACTGAGGAACCGTTTGGGAAATGGTGACTCAAAGAACAATTTCGGGAATTGGTGCCGTAAAAAAACATTTTCAGAAGGTTCTCTGAGACACCTGCATAGGTTCTTTGAATAACTCTTTAATGAAATGGTTCTTTAAAGAACCCTGGTTTGAAAGGTTCTTTGTGGAACCAGATATGATACCTTGAAGAACCATTTGTTTGAAGGTTCTTTGAGACACCTGTATAGGTTCTTTGAAGAACTCTTTAAGGAAATGGTTCTTTAAAGAACCCTGGTTTGAAAGGTTCTTTGTGGAACCAGATATGGCACCTTGAAGAAACTTTGTGTTGAAGTTCTTGAGACACATTTATAGGTTCTTTGAAGAACACTTTAAGAAAATGCTTCTTTAAAGAACCCTGGTTTGAAAGGGTCTTTGTGGAACCAGAAATGGTGCCTTAAAGAACCAACTTCTAAGGTTCTTTGAGACACATTTATAGGTTCTTTAAAGAACACTTTAAGGAAATGGTTCTTTAAAGAACCCTGGTTTGAAAGTTTCTTTGTGGAACCAGAAATGGTGCCTCAAAGAACCATTTTCAGAAGGTTCTAGGAGACACCTTTGCAGGTTATTGAAGAACACTTTAAGGAAATGGTTCTTTAAAGAACCCTGGTTTGAAAGGTTCTTCCTGAAACCAAAAGTGGTTCCTCTATGGCATCACTTTGAAGAACCTTTTTCGGTTCCACATGGCACCTTCATATTTTCTTTGGGGTGGAGCCTCCCATTATTATCGTTTTAATGAGCGATGTGTAAATGTACTTCGTCGTGCTCCGACATGTTGAGCGTGTTCTAAGATTTAAAAGATAAACTAATATTAATATTCTGCTTTATTTCCGTTTATAAACCCAACCGGCTGATGATAGACCGGGTCTTCCCTCTTTAATCCACGGGGTGTTTTCCCGCGGTGAATCCAGTGGTTTGCACATCTGTTGATTTTTCCTCGAGAGCTCGTGAATAAGAAATCGGCGAACGACTTGAATTAAGGTCGAGAAAAACATAAAAGATGCATCGGAGAGGAGGTGAGGCTTCATTCTGGAGAGGCACGGGAATTATTTATGATGATGTTGCACTTCAAGTGGTCCGCCAATCAATAACATGGGGCCCTTAATCACCCTGACACCGTTGTATGAATAAAACCTACACACTCTCACACACACACTCACACACACACAGAGAGACACACACACTTACACACACACGAAGAGTGACATTTCCCCATCGTCTCAAACACACCGAACACCATGATAGTGTTCATCAGAGTCCTGAGGACGCCCGATCCACAGGGCCATTGTTCCCTTAGTGAGATGTTTCCTCTACCCTATGTTTCCTCAGCCCTATGTTCCCTTAGTGAGATGTTTCCTCTACCCTTTGTTTCCTCAGCCCTATGTTCCCTTAGTGAGATGTTTCCTCTACCCTATGTTTCCTCAGCCCTATGTTCCCTTAGTGAGATGTTTCCTCTACCCTTTGTTTCCTCAGCCCTATGTTCCCTTAGTGAGATGTTTCCTCTACCCTTTGTTTCCTCAGCCCTATGTTCCCTTAGTGAGATGTTTCCTCTACCCTTTGTTTCCTCAGCCCTATGTTCCCTTAGTGAGATGTTTCCTCAGCCCTATGTTCCCTTAGTGAGATGTTTCCTCTACCCTTTGTTTCCTCAGCCCTATGTTCCCTTAGTGAGATGTTTCCTCTACCCTTTGTTTCCTCAGCCCTATGTTCTCTTAGTGAGATGTTTCCTCTACCCTTTGTTTCCTCAGCCCTATGTTCCCTTAGTGAGATGTTTCCTCTACCCTTTGTTTCCTCAGCCCTATGTTCCCTTAGTGAGATGTTTCCTCTACCCTTTGTTTCCTCAGCCCTATGTTCCCTTAGTGAGATGTTTCCTCTACCCTTTGTTTCCTCAGCCCTATGTTCCCTTAGTGAGATGTTTCCTCTTTCACCCTTTGTTTCCTCAGCCTATGTTCCCTTAGTCAGCCCTATGTTCCCTTAGTGAGATGTTGTTTCCTCAGCCCTATGTTCCCTTAGTGAGATGTTTCCTCTACCCTTTGTTTCCTCAGCCCTATGTTCCCTTAGTGAGATGTTTCCTCTACCCTTTTTTTCCTCAGCCCTATGTTCCCTGAGTGAGATGTTTCCTCAACCCTTTGTTTCCTCAGCCCTATGTTCCCTTCGTGAGATGTTTCCTCTACCCTTTGTTTCCTCAGCCCTATGTTCCCTTAGTGAGATGTTTCCTCAACCTCTATGTTTCCTCAGCCCTATGTTCCCTTAGTGAGATGTTTCCTCAACCCTTTGTTTCCTCAGCCCTATGTTCCCTAAGTGAGATGTTTCCTCAGCCCTATGTTCCCTTAGTGAGATGTTTCCTCAACCCTATGTTTCCTCAGCCCTATGTTCCCTTAGTGAGATGTTTCCTCAACCCTATGTTTCCTCAACCCTATGTTCCCTTAGTGAGATGTTTCCTCAACCCTTTGTTTCCTCAGCCCTATGTTCCCTTCGTGAGATGTTTCCTCAACCTCTATGTTTCCTCAGCCCTATGTTCCCTTAGTGAGATGTTTCCTCAACCCTATGTTTCCTAAACCCTATGTTCCCTTAGTGAGATGTTTCCTCAACCTCTATGTTTCCTCAGCCCTATGTTCCCTTAGTGAGATGTTTCCTCAACCCTTTGTTTCCTCAGCCCTATGTTCCCTTCGTGAGATGTTTCCTCAACCCTATGTTTCCTCAGCCCTATGTTCCCTTTGTGAGATGTTTCCTCAACCCTATGTTCCCTTAGTGAGATGTTCCCTCAACCCTATGTTCCCTTAGTGAGATGTTCCCTCAACCCAATGTTCCCTCAACCCTATGTTCCCTCAGCCCTATGTTCCCTTAGTGAGATGTTCCCTCAACCCAATGTTCCCTCAACCCTATGTTCCCTCAACCCAATGTTCCCTCAACCCAATGTTCCCTCAACTCAATGTTCCCTCAACCCTATGTTCCCTCAACCCTATGTTTCCTCAGCCCTTTCCTCAGCCCTATGTTTCCTCAGCCCTATGTTTCCTCAGCCCTTTGCTCAGCCCTATGTTTTCTTAGCCCTATGTTTCTTCAACCCTATGTTTCCTCAGCCCTTTCCTCAGCCCTATGTTTCCTCATCCCTATGCTCCCTCAAACCTCTGTTCCCTTCGCGGATGTCAAGGATCCATAATGCTTAAGCACCCCTCATATATTTAAACACGGCTGATTTTAAGGAAACTGACAAAACACCGAGTTCAAGTTAAGTTGACGTAAAAGAACGTAGGGCCGCCTTTAACCCCGAGAAGAGAGGCAGATATCAACTATTTGAATAATTAAAACACAGGTGAGGGTTTAATAATGCACTGGTACAAATGAGGGGAGGAGGGGAGTGATGAATGTTTTAAACACAGAGAGAGAATCTCTAACCGGCCTGCTGGATGCACACACACACACACACACACACACACGCACATACACACACAACTGTTGTGTTAAATCATCTACACTTTAAGTACGTTAGTAGGTGAATTTAAACTCAGACAACTAGGCTAGCTGTTTCCACTGGTTGCCAGTCATTATGCTAAGCTACGCTAATCGCCTCCGAACGCAGGTATCCATCTTCATCATATAACTATTAGAGGAAGAGGATGAGCAGATTTAAAGGATCATGCCGGTGAATTGACTCACTCCGCTTTGGTTGAAATAGCCATAAATTATCAAATGTTATGTCCTGTGATACACACACACACACACACACACACACACACACGGCCACTCTCTCTACAGGTGCACACTGCTCTGTGAAGCCGCCACACATCACAGAAATAAACACACCACCCTTTTTATTTTTCCATCTTTTCCTGACCGCTCCTCTCTCACTCTTCCGGCCTTCATCCTCCTTTCCAGAAGCCTCTATCTCTCACCCACTTGTCTCTCTCCCTCTTCTCGCTCACTCCCTCACTCCCTCTCTTTCTCTCTCTTGCTCCCCACACAGGATGCAGGCGCTGCGCCCTCGGTTGCCAGGCGGTTACCACGGAAACATTCTGCATTATTGATGGAGCGCTCTCACTCGCGTCCCAAGCAGCACCCTGACTGTCCCAGCAGAGCTTCTGCACAGCCGGAAAACACGAACAAGAGACTCGTGCTAGCGGACGACGCTTCTGACGGGGACATTCGTCCTTTAATTCAAGATTAAACTCGCAAGATTTCCTCCCGCATTTAAAGCCTGAATTACTGCATTTCTCCCCATAGAGAGCGTTTACTGTGAAATAAGTCGTGAATGAAAGAAAGGTCCTGATGGGCTGAGTCTTAATGAAGTGACACACACACATACACACACACATGTACACATTAGCACATTTAAACAAAAATGCTTTGGACGCCTTTTAGTAAAGGAAGTATCCGTCTTATTATTGTTATTATTAGTAATTATATGAAAAATGTTGCACTTTGTTTTGAGTTTACTGTGAAGTAAGTCGTGAATGAAACGTCACGATGAAGTGACACACACACATAGGTACACATTAGCACATTTAAATAAGAGTTAATTGAACACCTTTTTAAAATAAAAGCAGGTTGTCAAGATGCAAATACCCACCTTATTATTGTTATTATTATTAAAGATGTAAAAAGTGTTGGTTTTGTTCAGATCGGCTGATATCACACACGTAAATGTGACTTTTGAAAAAAAATTAAAACCATATTTTTTTAAAACTGAAGCTTCTCTGGTCTGCAGAGTTGAAACTGAATAAATAATAAATAAATGAAAGAATAAATAAGTATATAATACATGCGTGTGGATGTAAGCTGTTCTCTCGGGCCTCGTCGTCAGTCAGCTTCATGCTGACACTTTCCTCTCGTTGTTTCTTGAGTGTTTATGCGTCGGTGAACTTCATGAGCATCGCCGTCACCCCGGCGTTGATTTGATGTGCCCCCCCCCCCCCTCTATGAGCGTCATGAGAGCCAATCAGTAATAATTAGCCGCCGCTCAGTGCTTCCAGTCGACCAGCCGGACAGTCAGCCGGCCGGCAGCATCGCTCACCTGTTGTGCCCCAGGCGACGCCTCCCTCCTGATCCCCATGATGCAGCTGTCATCCCAGCTCTCTCTCTCCCTCTCTCTCTCTCTCTCTCTTTATCCTTCTTTGTTGGCCATCGACTCGCGCACCACCTCCGCATCCAGCGCTGCCCCTGAATGAGGCCCATTGTGCAGCGTGCATGCTGTTGCGGGCAGCACCGCTCCTCCGTGACCCTTCAGCGCTCTGCAAAACAAAAGTTTCCCTTCAGCCGTCCGTGTGGCCGTCGTGCAACATTATCCCCGCGGACCAGATCGAGGGGGTTGTTGACCTGCAGCCGTTTGAAAAATAGTACATAAGCACGTCCACATCCTTCAAATGCCGTCGACGTCTCTCCTGGGCCGAAGCGCGTCCATAAGATCGGAGAGGGCATCCCACAAATCCTCCAGTAACTTCTTGTTTGTCGTCCTTTGGTCAAATCAAGTTGCTCCGCACTGGAAAAACAAGAGAGAGGGCCAATAAAAAAATAAAGAGGAGGGCGAGTGCAGCGTGTCCACAGCTGGCAGGCCGGACCGGTGTCGAGGCCTCGGGGCCCCGGAGGATGCTCCCTGCGCCTCATCTCGGAAGAAAAAACAAGGATGGAAAAAAAGATAGAAAGAAAGAAAGAGAGCGAGCGAGCGCCTCTGCTTTGAGCAGCAAACAGGAGCATGAGTGAGGAGGAGAGGAGCGAGGCTGGAAGTTTATATGTGTTCTCTCCCCCTGAACCAGGGGACCGGCTGAATAAATAATACAAGAGATATTCCTGTGATGAGGTCTCGGCGCGGCGTTCATAATTATTTCATTGTAGCTGTAATGAGAGCGCCGGGCCCTCCCGTCCTGGCAGGTACGGGCGTCTGTAGAAGCCAGGGGGCCCGAGGGCCCGAGGTGGACCCCCGGGCTCCAGGTCGGACATCATGACTCGGGAAAACATCTGTTGCATGAGGATCCGGTGGAGGACAGATGACGGGATGATCCATAGATCTATAACGATGCTCAAACGCAGGCTGCAGATCTTCGACAGCGTTTGGGGTAAAGTCACTTTTTACAAGTGAGAAGACATTAGAATTCATCACCGGTGTTTAACAAGCCGGACTTAACCGCAACACACACATCATGGGGTGTAATTAGTGGCCACACACACCAGAGAGGACACTGAAGCACAACCAATACATACATGTTCCAATCCGGGAAGTCGACGTGTTCAATTTGAAACTTTTCTGGAGCATCAACGCACATCGACATCAGGATATAGGAGATGTCCTGATGTGTAATCATGTTCTTTATTTGGATCCCCATGAGCTGCACACCGAAACAATCACTACAATTTAAAATCACACGAATCAAAAAAACAAGAATGATTGAACAACGCAAATATATAAAGATCTTCACCTCTTTATTAATAGCAGGAAACTCAATACGTCGATTCTCACTCGACTCCCCTCGTGTTGGTGTGAAGCACAAACGATGTGGAGTCATCTGCGTGCATGATTACCGTATTTATATCGACACGAGGGAAATCATTTATCGAAGTAGCTCGAAAATGTAAGCGGCCCCGAGCAGCTTCCTTGTGGAACACCGCAATGTATTTCTTTTACTGTCGGAGAAAAAAGGTCATTTAAAAAAACCTTCAGTGTTCTTCCAGAGAAGTAATTATTCATCCAAAAAAAGATCTACTGTAAAGGCCAAGAAGTGTATTTAATAATGTCTAAAAACTAACGATATGTGGGCAGCTGCTCCGGCCGAGGGGACAAAGGGAAGCGAAGGTCCGATTCATTTTACACCCCGGTCGATGGAGGACGTGAACCTGCGGGTTGTGTAACGACGCTTTCTGGCCGAAGAGGAACGAGGGTGTGTCAGAGCCCCTTGTTGTCATGGCTTTTTTGGATCTTTTCCCCAACTTAACCACATAGTTATGAGGCCTGAACCTAAAGCTCTGGCTGAAAGACCGTATTCATGTAACAAGCAGGAACCTACCTGCTTCTGGCTTTTCTCGAAAAACGAGGGGTACCTTTTCGTAAGATGTGATACGGATCGTCATTTGAGGAAACGTCGATCTCTTGGCCCAGATGCTGTGGAAAGGAACTTGTCTTTTCGATGACAACATGATGGATGGAAGTTTGAAAGAATGATGCTTCATGTATAGCATGAAGGGAAATACACCTTGTCTTTCATGGCATATGAATTGGTGGATTCAATATTTATATTTCTATGTGTCCAAGTCATCGTCTTCATTTCAATATTTAAACTTTGTGTCTAAGATAGTTTCTCCACCTCTAAAGATGAGTAGCAGCTGGAGTTTGATTCAGTGTCTTTATATTTATAAGAAGTATACGTTGTGTGTATTTTAAGGGGTGAATGGGGTGGGGGGGGGGGCTGGTGATTTTGTTTAACTTTTATTCATTCAGGACAATCACAGTGAGTTTATTCATTTCCTTTGGGATGTGGTTACCAGGTCAAGATGTCAAGTGTACGTAAAAAAAGAAGAAGAAAAAACCCACATAAAAACACAGATTTTTATTTTTAAATGTACAAGAGAATTTTAATGGATGCAAACAGTAAAGAGAATGAGAGTTACATCCCAAACACAACGCTTTGATAACAATCATTGTTGTCTTTAATACACTGTTTAATAAACACACACAGCGAGCTCACACACACACGGTCACATGGACTCCAAGTTGTGTCTCTTGTCCCTCGGGGGCCACCGTCTCAAAGCTTTTGGGGTCCATCAGAGCTACATACATGAGAGATTTCCCACTAAGCCCCCGGTCACACACACACACACACACACACACAGAGACCACCTCTATCGCTTTCCGTCTCTCGCAAACGTCCCGGGTCTGCCGAGCGAGCACCTTCCCGTCCTCTAATCCTGTTAGTGGGGAGATGGGGGGGGGGGGGGAGTTCACGGGACACAAAGAAACTCCCAACGCCGCACCAGCTGGAGCCCCGTGGTGCAAGCGAGACCTGAATGCAACATACACACACACACACACACACACACACAGACACACACATACAGTATATTCATTCATTCATTCATATATGGTCCTGTGTTGCTAACAATGTCAGGGGGAGGAGGGGGGGGGGTGTTGGGTTCAATTCCCAGTGGGTCCATCACGTGAAGAGGGGTTAACTGGTGAAGTGTCTCACCCCCACAGAGACAGAGGGGGTCCTCTTCGGGAAATGTCTTCACAAAATGTCCCAGAAATCCATTAGATGGTTATTTGATATTTATTTGATATTTATTTGATATTATTTGATAGTTATTTGATATTTATTTGATATTTATCTAATAGTTATTTGATATTATTTGATAGTTATCTGGTAGTTATTTGATATTATTTGATAGTTGTTTAATATAGTTATTTGATATTATTTGATATTTATTTTATATTTATTTGATATTATTTGATATTTATTTGATATTTATCTGATATTTATTCGATATTTATTTGATATTTATTTGATATTTATCTAATATTTATTTGATATTATTTGATAGTTATTTGATATTATTTGATATTGTTTGATATTTATCTAATAGTTATTTGATAGTTATTTGATGATTATTTGATATTATTTGATAGTTATTTGATAGTTGTTTGAAGTTATTTGATAGTTATTATCGACCGACCAACCAAAACGGTGAGATTTTAGTTTTATTCCATCAACCAGCATGAGATCTGTTTCAGTCCCCATGGTTACCGGTTCTATTTGAAGACGCGTTCACACACACGTAACGACAACAGAGACGGCGTGACGTTCACCGTCTCTCGTCCACGTCCGTGATCTCAATGCAACTGACTGGGAGAGGTCGGCCAATCAGCAGCGGATCAATATCCTAGAAAATAAGCACAAATGGCCTCTGGCGAGGACGAGGCCGTGATGAATAGTTCACTGAATGAAAGAGAGAGAGGAAGAGTCCAGCTCCCGAGATCCATCTCATCGGTTTTCTGTCTCGCTCGCTGCCATCTTTTTAAAGAGGTTTCTCCCTTATTTGGATGTTTGGGAGGTCTCAGCGGTTCGGTTAGATAATTTCGGTGGTCTCGTCAAAATACCGCCGCGGGGTCCGATGTACGGCAAAGTAAACCAATCGGCATCGTCCGTAGACGGGCAGAGCGAAGTCGACTTTCGCCCAGGAGACGGCTGTTTGTTCTCCGCGGGAAAAAACGACGAGTCAGCGTCAATTTCTGAGTCACGCCACCTCCAAACGTACGAAGATTTCCCCCAACAAAGCCGCGATCTTTTCGTGAACCGAGCTAAGTTGTCGGGCAGTGGTTTGGGTCACAGTGGGTCAGCGGTCAGCAGGTCCCTCTTTCAATCAGGGGGTTGGAGGTTCAATCCCTGAACTGGTCGATGTGTCCTTGAGCAAGGCACTTGACCTTGAGTTGCTTCTTGTAGCTGTTCTACGGTGACATGATGGAAGTCTCTTTGGATAAAAGCGTCAGCCAAATGACGTATGATGTAATTTTTCTGGACTTTCAGAGTAAAATATACTTTTTTAGTAATATATACTAATTAGTGCATCATGTATTTTTCTTTTCTTTGATAAAAATACACCTCAAGCAATCGTTAAAAACTCTTTCTTTTCTTTGCCGTTGAGGAAGTGTTCCCGTGTTTTCGCCGTTGACGCACCGGCTGATGATCAAGCTGCATGTGAATGTGTGAGCGGCGATGCGTTTGAAGGGTGTTCGTACATTTGGGAGCAGAGCTGAAACAAAGCTTCTTCAAATAGCTCTGACACATTTCTTCTGATTCTCCCCCCCCCCCCCCCCCCCAGTCCCCAAACACCAGAGACACGAGTTAGACACCGAAAAAAAAAGGGTTAATGTTCATCGGCATCGTGCGTTGCTTGTTATTCTCGTTCGGCGTGCGATCATTTTGTTTTGTTTACTTCCCTTTGTTTCCACTGCTTGCTATTCTTGTAGCTACAGAGGAGGGAAGAGGAGGATTTTGTTTGTCTGGAGATGAGCGCGGTGGATCTCCTTTGATGCCCGGTCCCGAAACGCCGCCGCGGAGGGAAGCTCGGGAGGAGGAGGGGAGGCGGAACCAGCGGAGACCCCCGATGGTTGCATTTACAAAAGGTCAAAGTTCACCGTGGCTCACCGGTCCAGAGTCTCTTGAATCCCTTTCGCAGCGAGGAGGCGGCGCTGGTTCGGTTCTCCTCTGACCCGACGTGAACTCCTGCGATGAAACGGTTCGTCGTGACGGTGCGGAGCGACGAGATCCCGAAGCTGCGCTCATATCCAAAGCGCTGCGAATGTTTTCGCGCGAGGAGATCCCGTGAGCGACGCCGCCGGACAGATGCCGGCGGTCGCAAAATAATTCTCGTCGTTCGCCTCAAGTCTAAATATTTCGACTTTGGCTAAAAGATTCGTCCGACGCCGAGTTGCGAAAACCAATCGGCGTTGAGACGCTCCGCCGCTGGTGAATCTAACTGCTGCTGCTCTGGAAGAGCTGGAAGAGGCAGTCATTCAGACGTCGCCTACGGGTGATGTCATGTATAAATATATGTGATATTAATGTCATGAACCCGAACACGAGGGCGTTAGATGTTCAGACGTTTGCGCGACGTCCTCAACGAGTATGAAGCAGAACTAGTGGTTTGTTCTTCGTGGTGGATGAAGGAGATGATAACTGTTTCCATCGAGAAAAGCCACAGAGATAAGCCCCGCCCCCTCTCAGGCGCTAATGAAGCCACAAATAGCGAGTAAAGCTAATATTCTCAAAGCCTTTGGCGTGAACGCAGCGTAACGGGTCAGAGGACGGACGGCTCCGACGTCCGATGTATTTTTACGTCGTGTTTTTCTGCCGCTGCGTCACGAGCAGGAAGTAGAATTTAGATTTCCTGTGTATGAAGTTAAAAATGAAAAAGAGGTTTAAAAAATTGACACACAAATGGACTAAAATGCGATATGTCACGGTATTTATATTCAAACTGGGAACCTGACTTTAATCTCTTTAAAGGACGTTCTCTTGTTCTCAGACTCTCATCCATAAACCTCCACTTCATCCCCCACACTTTACACTTTCATTCCAAAATATATTCTGACGGTTCCTACAGAGCGGTTTGTTCAGACGCCACTCATAACCGGATTTATACGTTTTATTCCTAAAAACATGGTGGAAATGGATTTTTATATGTCCGTTGTAATAATTTTCTTATTTATGCAGCGATAAAAACAGAAATTCAAATTCCCTCTCTGAAAGAAAACGTTGGCTTTAATATGTAAAATAAAATAAAGGAAACGAGAGTTTTGAACCAGGTTTTTAATCAAATGTTCACATTTCTACCCTGGAAACGTTTGGAAATGAAACACAAGATAATGAATCAATCGTGTATTCAAACATCGTGAAAGTTATAGATTTAGAATATAAGATAGTCTCATCCCTCGATGAGCTTATTGAGGACGTTCTCCTGAAGTTTTCTTGTCTCACGGAAACATAACAAGCAACAGAAAATAAAAAGAATCAAATAATTCCACTGGAGACTTTCACGGATTCTTTGGAGCGGAAAAATTTGTAGTGGCATTTTTTATTATTTATTTTTATGTTTATATATTCTCACTTTTGAGAATTTGATCGGGACGATTTGATCGACGTCGAACCGGTCGCATGTTGCCGGGCGGGTTTTGGATCCGGCTTGGTTTCCGTGGCGACCCCGTCTGGTATCTCGGCCCTGTCCGGCGGTCCCCGTGTCGACTCGAGTAAACAGGCCCGCGGTTATGAAGCTTTTACACACCGATCCTGCCCAACATTCCCTTTATGTGCGAGTGCTGCAGGGCCCGGATGCATAATTCATGAGCACTCAGTTAATCTATCGATCCAGAATACGTCTTCTCTCTCTCTCCGTCTCATTTACTGTCCGTCCTTCTTTCATTCTGTCAGACCCCATCTTGGCTTCTCGCTCTTTGTTTTTTCATCCCCATTTTCTCTCCTGCTCTTTTTTCCCCCCATTTACATTTCTTCACTTCATCAGCAGACGGAGTAGAGGAAGGAGGAGAGGAAGGAGGTGTGGAAGGAGTAGAGGAAGGAGTAGACGAAGGAGTAGAGGAATGAGGAAAGAGAGAAGTCGAGGTAGGAGTAGAGGAATGAGTAAAGGAAGGACTAGAGGAAGAGTAGACGAAGGAGTAGAGGAATGAGGAAAGAGAGAAGTCGAGGTAGGAGTAGAGGAATGAGTAAAGGAAGGACTAGAGGAAGGAGTAGACGAAGGAGTAGAGGAAGGAGTAGACGAAGGAGTAGAGGAAGGAGTCAAGGTATGAGGAAAGAAAGGGGTAGAGGAAGGAGTAGAGAAATGAGTAAAGGAAGGACTAGATGAAGGAGTAGACGAAGGAGTAAAAGAAGGAGTAGAGGACGTAATAGAGGAAGGAGTAGAGGAAGGAGTAAAGGAAGGAGTTGAGGAAGGAGTAAAGGAAGGAGTTGAGGAAGGAGTAGAGGAATGAGTAAAGGACGGAGTTGAGGAAGGAGTAGAGGAAGGAGTAGAGGATGGAGTAAAGGAAGGAGTAAAGGACGGAGTTGAGGAAGGAGTAAAGGAAGGAGTTGAGGAAGGAGTAAAGGAAGGAGTTGAGGAAGGAGTAAAGGAAGGAGTAGAGGAAGGAGTAGAGGACGGAGTAGAGGACGGAGTAGAGGAAGGAGTAGATGAAGGAGTAAAGGAAGGAGTTGAGGAAGGAATAAAGGAAGGAGTAGAGGAAGGAGTAGAGGACGGAGAAGAGGAAGGAGTAAAGGAAGGAGTAGAGGAAAGAGTGGAGGAAGGAGTAGAGGAAGGAGTTAAGGAAGGAGTAGAGGAAGGAGTAGAGGACGGAGTAGAGGAAGGAGTAGATGAAGGAGTAAAGGAAGGAGTTGAGGAAGGAATAAAGGAAGGAGTAGAGGACGGAGTTGAGGAAGGAGTTGAGGAAGGAATAAAGGAAGGAGTTAAGGAAGGAGTAAAGGAAAGAGTGGAGGAAGCAGTAGACGAAGGAGTAGTGGAAGGAGTAGAGGAAGGAGTAGAGGAAGGAGTAAAGGAAGGAGTTGAGGAAGGAGTAAAGGAAGGAGTTGAGGAAGGAATAAAGGAAGGAGTAGAGGAAGGAGTAGAGGACGGAGTAGAGGAAGGAGTAAAGGAAGGAGTAGAGGAAAGAGTGGAGGAAGGATGAGTGGAAAGAGTAGAGGAAGGAGTAGTGGAAGGAGAAGAGGAAGGAGTTGAGGAAGGAGTAGAGGAAGGAGTATTGGAAGGAGAAGAGGAAGGAGTAGAGGAAGGAGTAGAGGAAGGAGTAGAGGATGGAGTAGAGGAAGGAGTAGAGGAAGGAGTAAAGGAAGGAGTTGAGAGCGAGAGAAGTCACAGGTAAAAGATGCAAAACAAACCAACAACAACGTCGGATTCAACCCAAAAAATAAATATTCATCAAACATTTTCAGAATAAATGTCCCAACATCCTGAATGTGTTGTTCTGAACTCTGGAGGGGAACGCCACGCCTTCACCTCCAGCTGCTCCGTCCGATGTTTGATTCAGTTTTCCTTTTAGCAAAAACGCTCCGAGTGAATCGTAACTCCCTCCGGTGAACCGAGACACGTGGAGATACGTCTCGGGCTTTTATTGTGAAAGGTGAGAACAGAGCGGACCGGACCACCGGCCTTCTCGTCAACATTGAAGACGAGGAATAAAGTGCTGAGCGTCCGCTTTACTTTCCATGTCTGCACATGGATGGAGAAAGATGGAGAAAGATGGAGAGAGATGAAGAAAGATGGAGAAAGATGGAGAAAGATGGAGAGAGATGGAGAAAGATGGAGAAAAGTGGAGAAGGATTGGAGGGGTGGCCGATGAACGGAGGTGAAGACGGCTTTAATGGCCCCAGTGTCGGCTTTGGTGGTCTCCAAACTTCCTGGTTCACTTCCTGTTTCACTTCCTGGTTCACTTCCTGGTTCACTTCCTCATCGTCCAAGACTTGGAAAAAGTCGTGGCCCGATGAGGAGGGGCTTTTATTTTGAAGGTATGACATCATTGTATGTGTTTGAGTCTTTGAGCTCTTTGCATCCTTCTCTCTCTTCGTGTTTTCATCCTTCTCTTTCTTCGTGTTTTCATCCTTCTCTTTCTTTGTGTTTTCATCCTTCTCTCTCTTCGTGTTTTCATCCTTCTCTCTCTTCGTGCTTTCATCCTTCTCTCTCTTCGTGCTTTCATCCTTCTCTCTCTTCGTGTTTTCATCCTTCTCTTTCTTCGTGTTTTCATCCTTCTCTTTCTTCATGTTTTCATCCTTCTCTCTCTTCATGTTTTCATCCTTCTCTTTCTTCGTGTTTTCATCCTTCTCTTTCTTCGTGTTTTCATCCTTCTCTCTTCGTGTTTTCATCCTTCTCTTTCTTCGTGTTTTCATCCTTCTCTCTCTTCGTGTTTTCATCCTTCTCTCTCTTCGTGTTTTCATCCTTCTCTCTCTTCGTGTTTTCATCCTTCTCTCTCTGTTTTCATCCTTCTCTCTTCGTGTTTTCATCCTTCTCTCTTCGTGTTTTCATCCTTCTCTCTCTTCGTGTTTTCATCCTTCTCTCTCTTCGTGTTTTCATCCTTCTCTCTCTTCGTGTTTTCATCCTTCTCTCTCTTCGTGTTTTCATCCTTCTCTCTCTCCCTAGGAGCGTCATACATGTTCACGTGTCACATATCATCCATGTTCATATCTCACCAACATGGCCGCCGTACCGTCGTGTCCCGACAGCACCATGTTTCACTTCATCTTCCTCCTCCTTCCACTCCTCCTTCCTCGACTCTTTCCTCTACTCCTTCCTCTACTCCTTCCTTTACTCCTTCCTCTACTCCTTCCTCTACTCCTTCCTTTACTCCTTCCTTTACTCCTTCCTCTACTCCTTCCTTTACTCCTTCCTCTACTCCTTCCTCTACTCCTTCCTCTACTCCTTCCTCTACTCCTTCCTCTACTCCTTCCTCGACTCCTTCCTCTACTCCTTCCTTTACTCCTTCCTCTACTCCTTCCTCTACTCCTTCCTTTACTCCTTCCTCTACTCCTTCCTCTACTCCTTCCTCTACTCCTTCCTTTACTCCTTCCTCTACTCCTTCCTCTACTCCTTCCTTTACTCCTTCCTCTACTCCTTCCCCTACTCCTTCCTTTACTCCTTCCTTTACACCTTCCTCTACTCCTTGCTCTACTCCTTCCTCTACTCCTTTCTTTCCTCATACCTTGACTCCTTCCTCTACTCCTTCCACTCCTCCTTCCTCGACTCCTTCCTTTACTCCTTCCTTTACTCCTTCCTCTACTCCTTCCTCTTCTCCTTCCTCTACTCCTTCCTCTACTCTTTCCACTCATCCTTCCTTTACTCCTTCCTCAACTCTTTCCACTCATCCTTCCTCCACTCTTTCCTTTACTCCTTCCTCTAATCCTTCCTCTACTCCTTCGTCTACTCCTTCCTCCACTCTTTGCTCCACTCTTTCCTTGACTTCTTCCACTCCTCCTTCCTCTCCTCCTTCCTCTACTACTAAGACATTATCTCTGGGGTCATAAGGTCACTTTTGACCTCCGTGCTCTAAAACCGACACGCCGTCCCTTCAGGTGTGAATAGTTCTCACACGTCGGTGTCCGCCGCCGCGTAGCGTCCGCCGCCGCCACGCCACGGGAACTTCTCTCCTTCCCGGCGGTCCGGCGCCCGTCAGAGCGGCCCGAGCGGAAGGCCTCGGCCTCCCGGTGCGCCTCCTCGCGAGGAGGAGGAGGAGGAGGAGGAGGGCGAACGTGCCGAGGAGCGGCTAACCTTCTCCTCCCGGCCGCGTGTCTTTAATTTGTGCTGGCAGACAATGTAATATTTACAAGGAAACTCGACAGTTACATTAAGAGTGTGTTAGACACGGGGGGGGGGGGGGGGGGGGGGGCGGGTTGGTGAACGGTCGCAAAGTTTACAACGTCAGATTTTACTCGCTATCAATTATTCAGAGTCGAGAGAAGCAGAGGGAGGCGGAGGAGGAGGAGGACAAGGGAAGGAGAGGAGGAGGCGAGGGCAGAAGGAGGCAGCGAGGAGAGGAGGCGTTCGGGCCGCGGTGGAAAGAAGCTGCACTTCGGTTTCCATTTGCTAAATGCGGCAGCAGCGCGCGGCGCGGCGGCCATGTTCTGCTCGCTGAAAGCCTCGCCGGACGTCTGATTCCTCAGAGTGCGTCCTGCACTCACGCTCGCACGTGCACGCGCATAGCTTCACGTGCACGCACATAGCTTCACGTGCACGCGCATAGCTTCACGTGCACGCACATAGCTTCACGTGCACGCGCATAGCTTCACGTGCACGCGCATAGCTTCACGTGCACGCGCACGTGTTCACTGTATTGTTCACACAGCGGACAAAACGGTTTGGTACCTCTGTGTTCAGGACACAAACTCACCCACAATGCATTCTCTCTCCTGACCACCAGGGGGCGACTCCTCTGGTTGTATAGAAGTCTATGCTTCATGTGTTAAAGCTGCATTCTCTCTCCTGACCACCAGGGGGCGACTCCTCTGGTTGTATAGAAGTCTATGCTTCATGTGTTAAAGCTGCATTCTCTCTCCTGACCACCAGGGGGTGACTCCTCTGGTTGTATAGAAGTCTCCATTTGTTTAACCTGCATTCTCTCTACTGACCACCAGGGGGCTCCTCTGGTTGTATAGAAGTCTATGCTTCATGTCTTAAAGCTGCATTCTCTCTCCTGACCACCAGGGGGCTCCTCTGGTTGTATAGAAGTCTATATAGTGACTCTACTTCTCTCTTGATGTATTCCCTCAGTAAACATTGTAAACATGAGTTTATGTCTCAGTCTCTAGTTTCAAGTCTTCTTCTATACAGCATGATGTCATCATTTAGTACTTTATGGTCATTTAGAGTCAAAGCCCCGCCCCTAAAGCAGGGGACACTTTAGGGGCGGGGCTTAAGGTGATTGACAGGTCTCTATGTCGCTCCTTCTCCGGCCATATAGGGTCACTTCCTGTTCACTGGTTGCATAAAACCAAGATGGCGACGGACAAAACGTTGTCTGTGATAATAACAGGACAGGAGGAGCAGGAGGCGGAGTCAAACCCCATACGAGGACATTCACCGAGGAGACCTGAGTTCATGTCCCCGAAGTTGAATGCTGATTTTAGAGGAAGGGAAGGTCATGTGACGTCTCCAGCGCTGACGGCGAGGTCCTTTACTCTCGCGGTCTCCACGGTAACCATCTCAACCAATGCCCTCGCTCCAACCCAGCCGGACGCGCCGCACGCCGTCCCGGAGGAGCGCCCCGCCGGCCCTCGGCGGGGCCGATGCATATTTGATGAGCCGGCGCCGCGCGACCCTCTGGAGGGCCGGCCGCGGGACAATGGGCCTCGCTCGGGTTTCCTGTCCCGCCTGACACCGACACGGCGACACGGCGCCGCGACCAGAGGGCTGAGGTTTCAGCCGGGAGGCCGAGTTACAGCCCGGACGCCAGCGGCCGCCGAGCAGCCGCCGAGCATTTGAGGTGTCGGTTCGAATCCCCTCTTCGCCCCCGGTTTAAGCCCCGAGTGCACGAAATATGAGCCGGTCGCTCGTCTAACGTCTCCGTTTGGTTTGGAAATCAACTTCATAAAAGAAAAGAGGCCGTTGACGCTTTGAGGCCATGAAGGCGACCTTGACCTTGACCTTGACACACACGGATATTCAACCACACATGTTTTGAATATGTGGGGGGAATAATCAAACGTTATAGATGAAACAGCCTCTGTGCAGACGAGTTTAACATCACTGGACTTATTATTACTGGATATTAAGAACCAATTCATGGGCTCACCTCTCGTGAGGTATTGGTAGTAATCAACCACGTTGAGTAACCAAACACGACGTTAAAGACCACGTCACATATAAATAAGTTAGCAGAACACTAATCCTCAGATCCTCGGCGCGTCTATTTGAATGATCTCAGAAGATCCTGTTGGAGGGCAGGAACAACAGAACCTCGCACATGTGATGCGTGATGGTTCTTTTTTTAGGAACATCGTCCTCAGTGAAGCCCGTTTGGCCTTTTGTTGTTTAGGACCCGGTGCTGGTGACTTCCAGCAGCTGCTGAGTGACGCTTCACAAACACAATCAAGCAGACAGAGAGTTACGTTGAGATCCTCCTGATTTCATTTGCACCATCAATCCATGAGGCACATTTTTTTTAAATATATGAGTCAGTAATAAATATACATATATCTATATATATATAGATATATGTATATATGAGCAGCGTTTTTGTTTCTTTTTAGCTACAAAGTTGAAAATACTGTATAAGAAATATATGTATTTATTTTTTTACAGAATACTAAAGAAAGAATGGCTTCCATATATTATATTTCATTAGGTTCAGAATAAATCTACTTAAAGATATACCTTTATATATATATATATATATATATATATTGTTTAATATTATTGTTGGATCCTGATAATTATGATTACATTTTTTTATATTATTTATTTCATCATCATTAATATTATTATTATTATTATATCAGCATTATTGTTATTATTACTTCCATTATTATTATTATTATTATTATTATTATTATTATGTAGCAACAGCCTGATAATCCCACAAAAAGGGGGTTTACATGGAGACCCCCCCCCCCCCCCACCCCCGTGATTATTGGGGGTAATTATTCCGTCTTGTCGCGCGCGTGCCTGCCCGCCGGAAATCCCCCTCTTTTGATTGACAGGCCTCTGGCCCGCTGACCTCGCGCGGTCCGTCGGTAAATATTTCATCGTCTGCTGCTCGCGCTCTTTAGATCCCGTTCAGGCCTGTTTATTCTTTAATTGAAAGAAGTGTGTGTGTGTGGGGGGGGGGGGGGGGGGGGTTCTTTCTACAGCCACAAAGTAAATGAAGCTTAATGATTAATTAATGTATTAATTGCCAAGAAAGTGAATGGGGTTCAGGCAGAGGAGGAATTCCTGCGCGTCTTCCATCAATTAATAATTTGAGCTGAATAACTCTCTCTCTCTCTCTCTCTCTCTCACCCTGCAGATTAATTGCTCCCAGTCTTCGTGCTGTTTTGTAATCATGGGTTACTGTAGAGATGCATAAAGAATGAATAACACAATCTCTTCGTTCTCTGAGTGTAAGAGGGCCAATACATCTCTTGCGACATATAAATAAATAAATGAATACACAATTAAAGTATATTTGTGTTGTTCAATTAAGACATTTGGGGAAAACTGAAACACAATACAGTTATTTTAATGATCAGTGACTTGGGTGATGAATTTCACTTATTTCAACAAATATAAATGTATATATATGTTATAATACAATTATAATAATAATAATAATAATAATAATAATAATTATTATTATTATTATTATTATTATTTGCAGTGCAACCCGTCAGCCTCCTTCCTCGCTTCTCCTCTCGTGCGAGACAGACATGCTTTATTTGTATATTGGGGGGGGGGGGGGGGTTGAGAGCGGGGGTGGGGGGCGTGGCTATAGCTGAAGAAGCCTCGCGCGATTGGAGGAGGCGTCTAGAGGGGCGTGGAGGTCGCGTCCGCCAACCAGGAGGGAGCCTCGCGAGGCGGCTCTCCAATATAGGAGCTGGAGGCGAAGCGCATCTCTCGTATAGAAGTCATCCGCACGCGCACAGGAGACAGGAGGCATGCAGGAGCGCAGGAGTTACCTCTCCGTCTCGGTTTCCGGTTTGGTTGTTTTTCTTTCTTTTTTTTAATCCTACTCAACGAATTTTTGGGAATTCTTTCTATTTTTTTTCCTTCTTCTTTTTTCTTAAAAAGAAAAAAAAAGAGAGCAAATTCTCCCAAAGACGGATCGAGGAAGACCGGCCAGGAACATTTCCCCCTCCCTTCCTCCCCCACCTTCTCCACCCCCCCCCCCCCCCCCCCAAAAAGCAAACCAACCTTTTAAACCGCAACCATGATGTCGATGAACAGCAAGCAGCCGTTCAGCATGCACCCCATCCTGCACGAGCCCAAGTACAACCCTCTGCACTCCAGCTCGGAGGCGATCCGCAGGGCCTGCCTGCCCACTGCATCGGTGAGTCCACCTCCACCAGTGCACACGTGACCCGGTGTGGGCCACGTGACAAACTTTTTTTACAAATAATTTTGATGTGAAAAGTTTGGGATTCAACACATCAAGTGAAGAGAATGTACACTTCGGTTAAAATAATTAAATTTGGATGCGTAAAGTCAGAAAACAGAGTTGAGGTGTCATGTGGAAACAGGGGGGTTACGTGCAACGAATGAGACAATATAACTGCAAAAAAACAAACAAGAAGCAGTTGACAGGTAGAATTCAATAAGATGGATGTGACGCGGAGGATGAGGAGCAGCGGCGTAAAATAGGGCAGCGAGTCGGTGCGTAAAGACGCGCAGGGACGCGTGAAGAGGAGGGATACGAGAAGATACAAGATGAAGGAGGATTCTCGTGTGTTCCCTCCGTTCGTTTTCAAACTGGTCTTCATTTTGATGTCCGTAGAAATTATTCAGGAGATCGTAAATATGCATTTTAAATGAATATCCCTCCGCGCCGCCTGACACCTCCCGGTGATGGAGGTGCGTTAGATTTAGATTTAGACGAATTTGAAGTGTCATGGAAATGATTGTAATTGCATTAAATCTCGAAAAATTAACAACGACAATCAAAAGACTTCCACGTGAGAACATTGTGTGAAATAATACAAAAAGATACAGAATAAACAAGAAGAAACCTGTGTCTTTTTGTTCGTTGCCCAGATTAATTTATAATTAAAACTAAAATGAAACTTATTAAATGGGGTTTGTTTTTTCCACCGATTTAGTTATTTATCTCATTAAAATAAAATTATTTATTTCATTAAAAGAAAAATCAATTAAAGAATATTCCGTATCCATGATCCATAATTGTAACGCAATTGAACCTAACCGGCCTCCGTCTGCAGCTCCAGGGCAACATATTCGCGGGCTTCGATGAGACTCTGCTGCAGAGGGCCGAGGCTCTGGCCGCGGTGGACCTCGTGGCCCAGAAGAGCCACCCCTTCAAACCGGACGCCACCTACCACACCATGACCACCATGACCAGCATGGCCTGCACCCCCAACTCCTCCTCCGGCCACCTGCACCACCCGTCCGTGCTCACCTCCCACCACCACCCGGGCCACCACCAGTCGGCCCAGGGCCTGAACGACGACCTGCTGGACCACCTCACGCCGGGCATCTCCCTGGGAGGCATGTCCGGCTCGGACGTCTGCAGCTCGGCGTCGCACACCGCCCACGCGGCGCACATGTCGGCCATCAACCACATGCAGCACCACCACCACCACCAGCAGCAGTCCATGAACATGCACCAGCACGCGCTGTCCCACAGCTCCCTGGGGGGCGGCGTCCTGGACTCGGAGCCCGACCCGCGGGAGCTGGAGTCGTTCGCGGAGCGGTTCAAGCAGAGGCGGATCAAACTCGGGGTGACGCAGGCGGACGTGGGCTCGGCGCTGGCCAACCTCAAGATCCCCGGCGTCGGTTGCCTGAGCCAGAGCACCATCTGCAGGTTCGAGTCCCTGACGCTGTCGCACAACAACATGGTGGCCCTGAAGCCCATCCTGGAGGCCTGGCTGGAGGAGGCGGAGCGCGCGCAGCGGGAGAAGATGTCCAAGCCGGAGATCTTCAACGGCGGCGACAAGAAGAGGAAACGGACCTCCATCGCGGCCCCGGAGAAGCGCTCCCTGGAGGCCTACTTCGCCGTGCAGCCGCGGCCCTCGTCGGAGAAGATCGCCGCCATCGCCGACAAACTGGACCTGAAAAAGAACGTGGTCCGGGTCTGGTTCTGCAACCAGAGGCAGAAGCAGAAACGAATGAAGTTCTCTGCGACGCACTAAGACCGCCAGGTGGAGGGATGGGGGGGGGGGGCGGCACATTGACATACAAGACTAAATCAGAGACTGCTGGTGTCACACCGTTGGGCCATGGACCTGATACCGGACACATCACAGTGTAACGTCCCCAGAGGCCTCTCTGCTTTCTGGGGTCTGAATCGCGGACTACGGGTCTCGTTGAGGTTCAAAGTGTTGGAGCTCCACTCGGTAAAACCAGGACCTGGTTTGTCTTTCAGCCTGGATTCCACGGTTTATACCTTTTTTATTTATTATTATTATTATTATTATTATTATTCTGACAGTGGAGACCGGGAGAAAGACTAGAGACTCTTACATCTTAATGCTTCTCCACCAGAAAAAAAGGAGGAGGAACGAGGCTCCGTCTCATCGTCATAATTATTGTAAAGAAAAATCAACAACAACAACAACAACAACAACAAAAAGAAGAAGAAGCAGAATAATGACAGGAATCCTGAGTCGGTATCGCTTTTTTTATATTTATGATTGTACATATTTGTGAATACGTTGCACCTCCGTGTGTGGAAAGCTCATTGAAATGTGTTGGCTCTCTTCTCCCACGTGTTTCTGTTTATTTTTATATTTTGGGGGGGGGGGGGGGCAGATTGGAAAAAAATAATATTTAACCTGAAAATGGGTATTTTCTGTGCGTTAAGGCTATAAAAATATAAAAATCCCCCCCCCTCATCCCTCCCTCAAGTTAATGCATTGCAATAAGAAGAGCTACACACACACACACACACACACACACACACACACACACTCGCGCGCGCGCACGAATACACACATTCACACGGTATATAGCTGTGTGGCTACCTCATTATGCAAGTGTTGGCACGTTCATGGTGATTTAAAAAACACACACAACAAAAACGAGAAAAAAAGTTGAGTAGAATCAAGTTTTGTTTTTGTTTTTTGTTTTTTTGATACAAAAAAAGTGTTTTTTTGTTTTTCTTCCACCGGGTTGAACTCACTGCTGTATAAATCTGTATGTTCAAGTTCACTGCAAAGGATGCGTTGACAATCAAATTATGATTATTTATTATTTAAATTATCACACTTGTGTATTTATTATTATTATTAATCATAGGTTGTTGATATCCCCTTTTTGTGTCCTCATTAAATGAATAATTTAGCTTATTATTATTATTATTATTATTATTATGATCACTGACACCTTTGTGGAGCGCACTTTGTAGATATTTCGATGAAGGGAAATAGTCGGCCTTATTTATACTTATTTTTTTTTATTTTCTTTGTATTTATTTGAACTTAATTTATTTTGGAGAAGAAAAGAAAAAGATAAAAAACAAACATATTTCATTTGTGAAAGTGTGCTTTAAATGTGTCTGTAAAGCGACAGCAGCTGAAATAAACCGTGCACGTTTTACTTCCTCTGACGGCCTTTCTTTGACAAATAAAAGAAATCCAAGTAAACAACAACAAGGCAGGTATTTTGGGATCTAATGGAAATGTAAAAAAATTTTTTTTTTAATAGTGGTCATATAAATCGATCCGCCTTCTTTTTCTCACCGTGATAGAGGTGCGTGTCTTTTTCTTTCTTTTTTTTAAAGATAGATTTAAGGGACTCTGCAACATGAGCTCGCGGGTCTTTGTGGACGGAGCCGGTTGCGCTCGCGCACCGAGCAGCTGCCGTGAAACCGGAGCCGCGCGCGCGGCGGGAGGAGCTCCGTCCGTCTGGAGGCTGCTGGCCGCCGCTGATGAATAGGAGCTGATACTTGAGTGACTCTCGTATTGATCAACTTCGCCGCGCATCAAGACTCCATCGCTCTGTCTCTGCTGGGCGAGGGGGGTGGGGGCGCTCAGTGGGCGGGGCCCGGAAGGAACCACCGGAAAGACACCTGCGGCCCCGCCAAAAAAAGGTTCTCCTCCATCTTCACCTGGAACCAACTAAACATAAAGATACCAACATGTCACCAGAGATTATTTGTTTCTCTCCAGAAGGAAACATTTTTAGAAATATGAGTTCATAAACACTCCGTGAACCCAAACCAGTGTAAACCTTCTTTAAATTCAACATGAAGGTCTAAATTGTTTTATTTTTTTAAGTTTCAATCTTATACAATTATTTAGTCAAATAATATTGAGTTTGAAAAGGCTGCAATCAGCTTCTAAAACTCATTTCAGAATAAAAACCAAAACATTTCAAAATAAAATCAATACAGCTTCAATGCCCTTATGTTAACTATTAATCCAATATTAGTTGCAACATAATATTTTTTCTGCACATCTGAACTTTACATTACAGATATATATATATATATATATATATATATATATATATATATATATATATATATATACATGGATGGTAACAGATACACAGTTGGATATTTATGTTTATATTCAGTGTCATTTCTATTGACTAACTAATATTTACACGTTAGTCACGTGATTAACCCACAAATCCAAAGCTGCATCTCTCAAGAGAACAACAGCAAATTGTACATTGTATATTGCAGAAAAGCAGTGCATTGTGGGGGATAAATGGAGTCTACTTGTGTGTATGAACCCCTCCCTCCCCCTCCGCCCAAAACAATGTATGTACCTCTGCTAATTACGCTTTATTTTGAAAGTACAAGACACAACTTTTTTTTTTAACACATCTATTAATACTTATTATTTTTATTCAAGCAGTTTCAAGATAGTCAAACGGTTTTACGAACAGAATAAATAAATAAAACATCACTTATCTGCAGAAATTGTGGGAACCTACAAAATAAAAGCACGCACGCGATCGAGCCTGACGTGTACAGCGTCACTGTTCCTCTGGGCCCAGAGGAAGAGCCTGGCTGGGATTATGAAAACCCACCAGAACATCTGGAAACAGATGAGAACTGAGTTCCGTTTGAGCCGCAGAGCATCTTGGGTATTTTACACATCGACTTATTTAGTGTCGGTGTGTTGCGTCTCCTCTCTCCTCGACTCAGCAGGTGGTTTTCGGCCCATAAACTCGTTATGAATGAATAATAAATATTGGCTGTTGTGATACTATTGATTTCTGCGCGTGTCTGTTAAGAAGCTGCTCGTCTCTGTCGTACAACAGCGGCTCGGGCCCCCGATCCCCTCCGGAGAAACCCGAGACACGCCAAAGCGTCGAGACTCAGAACTTACTGCCAAAAGTTTTGTTCCCCGGTTCTGAGGCCGGATGATGATGATGATGAGGAGGAGGAGGAGGAGGAGGAGTGACTTTTATATTTGAGTTTTCGGGCTATTCCAGTACACGATATTTCTTGTAAAAGAATACGTGGACTCCGTGAAGATATTAATATTTCATATCTACAGAATATTGGCACCTTAAAAAAGACAGAATGTGCTTTATTCGTTTTTATTTTGACAAGTTGAATCTTATGAAGAAGAAAATGTAAAATAATACTCAAAGTCTTGAGTAGAAGACTTAATACAACAGCAAATAATTAATAAACTAAACGAATAAACAAATCAATTACACATTATTTTTAGAGCAGCTTTCACGCGGTGAAAACAACATAAATATTTAACAATTTGAAACAAAAAAATCCTTTAAACAAAATAATATAATCAATACAAAAACTGTACTTGTCGTAAAACAAGTTATATATATATATTATATTATGTATTGAATGAAAGAGAATATAAGTATGAAACGTACATGCCAGAAAATATAGTGAATATAAAAATAAATAAATATATGATGAAAAAACAATGAACAAAAGGCTCACATTTTCCAGATAAAAATACGAATACAAAATAAGTTTACAGTTTATTCTATATACGAATTGTGTATATTCTTAGTGTTTGACTTTTAACATTTTTATATAATCTAATTCTATAATTTGAATATTGCTAACATGTGTGGTGTGTTTCCTCGTGTGTTATAAGAGAGGAGGAAACGTTTTATTTATTGTGTGTTTGTCAATAAGACAGAGACGTGTTGACTGTTGTCCACAACAAAGAATCATCAAAGTGTGGAGCCGATCAATTAAACATAATCCATCCGGATCAATGTGGACTTTTTAATTTTTTTATTGAGCCAAAGAAATGAGAGGCAAATTAAACACACACACACACACACACACACACAAATGGCTTTAATTTGATGAACATTTTTCATTTCCTACGTTAAATAATCCGCATTTATTTGTTAAGAAACAAAAAACTCTTCAACAGAAAACGTTTTAAAAAGGTTTTAAAACCGAAAAGGAGGCTGAGATGTGGATCTTTGTGTGAGCTGCACGCTACACTCACAAAACAGTTTGTTCAATAATTAAAAACTACAGAAACTGAACAAATGCCACCGTTCCGCCGTCCTATTGGTCGGTGTTCCCCACGTGACCCCGCCCCCTCCTCCAGACTCCGCCCACCACACGGGGCTGTTGTGTTGTGGATGAGGGAGGAGAAGAGGCGCAGCTGATTGTTTAATTTAAATAATTAAGAAACGGGAGAACTCATTTCCCTCACGCACACAAGAGCGGAGAGAGGCACTCACACACACACACACACACACACACATATATACACACTCACACACACATTTACACAAACACACACACACACATATATACACACTCACACACACACACACATATATTCACACACACACACATTTACACAAACACACACACATATATACACACTCACACACACACACAGACATTTACACATACACACACAAACACAGACACATACACACACACACACATGCACGCACACAGACACACATAAACAAATATATACTCACACGCACACATATATACACACACAAACACACACACTCACACATAAACACATATATACACACACACATGCATGCATAAACACACAGACACACATAAACACATATACACACAGACACATATACACACACACACATTTACACACACACACTCACAAACACATACAAACACCTAAACACACATTCAAACACACTCACGCACATACACACACACACCTACAGGCACACAAACACCCACACCTACACACACACGGACGCACACACACATACGCACACACACACATACAGACGTATATACACACACACATGCACGCACACACATAGACTCGCATATACACGAGCACGCACACACATATTTATACACACACACCTACACACACACACACACACACACATACACACACACAAATACATACAGACACACACACACACCTACACACACACACACACACACACACGCACACACATACACACACACACACACCTGATGGCTCCGGTGGGGTCCCGTGATGCGTGGGGCCTGTGGGTGAGCGTGGGTTAAGTTCCCCCAGAGTTCGTCTGCAGGCTGGAGGACGACTTGTTGACGACTTGTTGACGACTTGTTGACGACTTGTTGACGACTTGTTGACATCGTAACTTCAGGGAAACGTTTTCCTCTTCGGTCTGGAGCCGCGATCCGAAAAGACAATTCAGGTCCCGAAAAAAATGCAAACATGTGTTTGGTGGCGGGAAGCGGTATTACACTTCCGGTCTCTGGGGAAGGGGGCGTGGCTATGACGTGTTCACAAGCGAGGAGGGTCAAAGTTCAACGGGCCGCCGGAGAATCCGTAAAGCGCCAAGTGACTTCAAACAGGAAGTCAGCGTTGATGGTTCCCTCCAAAAACAACAAAACGCCATGGGACTCGTCCAATATATGGGGCGGCTGTAGCTCACTGGGGTAAGTGGGCCGTCCTGCAACCCCAAGGTTGTCGGTTCGATCCCGGCTCTCCCCATTAGTTGTTGCAAGTCGAAGTGTCCTTGAGCAAGGCACTGAACCCCCAGTTGCTTCCCGGGCGCATCACTGCAGCCCACTGCTCCTTAATAACTCAGGATGGGTTAAATGCAGAGAACTAATTTCCTCTTGGTGATTAATAAAAGTATATATCTTGTCTTATATAAATATATATACTCTCCCTCTCTCTGCATCTCTCCCTCTCTCCCCCTTTCTCTCTCTCTCTCTCTCTCAGATGACTCTCCTCTTGTGTTTTCCATGAAGTGAAGGAAGCACATTGTCATAAATAGACTTTGGCCGGTCGGCGCTGCGCCGATGAAATTTTAATGAAGCCCCGAGTCTTGAGTGCAGCGCCGGGGCCTTGGAGAATCAGCCCTCTGTTACATTACTATGGCTTTCTCTCTCTCCAACACACACACACACACACACACACACACACTAATGCAAACGTAGCCCCCCCCCCCCCCCCTCACACACACACACAGTTCTGTTGCAGTGGTGCGCGGGGCAGCCGGCTGCAAATTGAGAGCGTGGCTGGAACGAGACCAGACCGAGGGGAGGGTGTGGTGTGTGTGTGTGTGTGTGTGTGTGTGTGTGTGTGTGTGTGTTGGGTGGTGGGAGGGAAGTGGGGGTCTAATTTGGGGGGTTTTTTGGTCCAGTTTTTATTTATTGTATCTTGAGGGGTATCGACCCCCGTTAGTGCTCCGTTGTATATAAAACAAACTCACACACACGCACACACACACACACACACAAGCTGCTGACACACAGTGGAAATGTTCAATTCTGTCGATGCAATATTCATCGGGGAAGTTTGTGGATAAATCCTACGTTTCTGCCGTTTGATGGAGGCGTTCATTTTTGGGGGGGGATGTAAAACACACACACGCACACAAACACACACACACGCACACTAACAGAGCCAGTGCAGCGTGTCATTGTTTATCAGGTGCAAGCGGATCAGAGTCGGGCAATGTGCTTCAAATAAAACAGAAATAGAAATAACCCTCCTCCTCCTGCTGGGGGGTCAAAGGTCATTGAGACAGAAAACCAGAAAATAATCTCAAAACAAACATCCAAATGTCTTCTGAGGGTTCGAATGTGTGTGTGTGTGTGTGTGTGTATATGTGTGTGTGTGTGTTTGTGTGACATGAAGCATATGAGGCGGTAATTAAAACATGGCCGCGGTAATTAGGAACACTGTGTAACTAATTAGGCCTAATGAGCATCGGGGGCGGGATCAAACCGCCGAGTCGGCTTAATGGGCGGATTAATAAATACACAATAAAATAAAGAATCAGTCAATTTTAAATAAATGTTGTGGAATTTATATATTACATTTATTCATTGAAGATGCAGGTCGATATTATTATTATTATTATTATTATTATTTGTATTTAGTTATTAATAATTAAGCAACTTTCAGTGTCTAGAAAAGCGCAAAATTCGAAATATTATAATATGTTTATTATTATTATTATTTTCTGTGGTGATCAGACACAAAACCGTAAAAGTGTGAATTGGATAAATGCCAAAAATGCAATAACATGAATTATGGAAACCAAAACAATATCGTGGCAGAGTTATCAATATTTACACAACATGGAAGATCCTGGGAAACCCTTCTTATAAAAAGAAGAAGAAGACATATGAATAGAAGAAGAGGAAGAAATAGAAGAAGAAGAAGAAGAAGAAGAAGAAGAAGAAGAAGAAGAAGAAGAAGAAGAAAAAGTAGAAATAGAAGAAGGAATAGAAGAAGAAGAAAAAATAAAAATATAAGAAGAAGAAGAAAAAGGAGAAGAAGAAGATGAGGAAGAAAAAGAAGAAATATAGAAGAAGAAGAAGAAGAAGAAGAAGAAGAAGAAGAAGAAGAAGAAGAAGAAGAAGAAGAAGCCCTATAATCTCTCCCAATGGTCCAGATCGAATAAATAAATAAATAAGAAACATAATAATTGGGATGTAAAAGTTAAATAAACTACATAATGGATCACGTGGGTTATTTATTGAAACCTGAGGCCTGATCGTCACTGAGCTGATGTTCAATAAAACATTCAAGGTGTTCTTGGCATGACGTCACACTTCCGTTGTGTGGAGGCTTTACGTTAAATATGCGATTTTCACTTGGTATCAATAATGTAGCGTGCGCGCGCGCGCGGCCGCGATTTAAATATTCATCCGCGTTTACTCCCGGTTTGTCCCGCCCGGTCTCCGCCGCTCCCCCGGTAACACCGAGCGGAGTCTCCGGGAATCAAAGGAGCCGCCGACCCGCAGCCGCATCTTTATTTCATGCGTGCGCGAGACGGAGGAGGGGAGATACGGGCCTCCTCGCGCCATCGCGTGTGCGCGCATGCACGTGCGCATCGTAAATCTTAATTTGACATTTTACAACAGCAACAAAAAAACAAACACACGAACGAAATAAATAAAGTAGACGCGTTGAGGCCTTCTGGGGGATATTTATTATTATTTATTAATTCATATGTTCTCCTCTCTTATAACACGGAAGAAATTAGAAAGGATGAATTCAGATTATTGTTTCATTATAAAAGTACATGGAATAAATTAATACAAATCGAAAATAAGAAAATGTGTTTATAGTTGTATATTCTTGACAGTACAGGTTTTTTATTAGATATATAAAAAATGAAGTCAAATAAAAGTAAAGTAAATTTGAAGAGTCATGAAAAACATATTTAATTAATATCTTAAGTAAGAGAAAAACCGAAATCATGTCATAATAATAACAATCATATTAATAATAAACAACCATTATTCAAATTCGTATTTATTTGAGTGTCGTGCATTGCGCAATACATTGACTATTTTATATATCAATATTTATTCACCTCAAATTGAAATTATTCAATATTCAGCAACTTGGAAGGCTGGAGCTGGACAGCGAAATGCTTCCTCAAAATCTCCCTCTCGCGCGCGCTTATACACGCACGCACACACGCACGCGCGCGCGCACACACACACACACACACACACACACACCGGAATTATTTATATCAGCCTTCAGCCGCCGCCGGTGGAGGCTGATCATCACCGAGTCGATCCACCGAATAAGAACTGGCGGTGGGAGTTAATGACGGGACCCCGCGCGGCCCGCAGGCTGCGGAACCACCGGAACCACCGGACCGTCACACCGGAAACACCTGCTCCATGGCGGGAGAAACGTCCACGGCCTCAGAGGAGGAGAGTTCTCCAAGGAGGTGATGATGACGCTCATCATCACTAAAACCATATTTAATAGTAATATATCATATGTAAAATAATGATATTAAAATAAAAGAAACAATGCAACCTTTTTAAAGCATGAAACAGGACATAAATATGAACTTCCACTTAATTCATAAATAATATGTTCAAAGAGACACACGATGCCTCCTCTAATCATGACTCATCAATAATGCGTCTTAAAGCTGCAGGAAGCCCGAAACCACAGCAAGCCGCCGCCACGCGGACCCACACTACTTCCTGTTGGAGAAGAGAGGAGAGCTCTACTTCCTGTCGGAGAAGAGAGGAGAGTTCTTCTTCCTGTCAGGGCGGGAGGAGAGTTCTTCTTCCTGTTGGAGAAGACAGGAGAGTTCTTCTTCCTGTCGGAGAAGAGAGGAGAGTTTTACTTCCTGTCGGGGCGGAGAGGGGAGTTCTACTTCCTATCGGAGAGGAGAGGAATCACATAATTTTCAGATTTCTTTTCTCATCTGATTTTATTGCATCATCCGCATGAACTCTAGAAATCATAAATGAATAAATCATATTAATGATCACGACCGCGTAGTAAATACAAATGTGTGCAGGATTCAGAATGTGATGCGTTCCCCTCGCCGCTCGCCGCTCGCGCTGCAGGTCCATAACTTATGTGCATAATCAGCACATCGTATCGGCCGGTGAGGAGAAAGTTGCTGACACGGCATAATGTACAAATAATGAATCAGTGATTTCAGGCTTCCTGGTTCTCCGGCTCAGGAACGTTCAGTTGGTTCTCCGCTGGACTTCTGCGTGTTTAGCATAAAGCGCCGGTACACGGAGAAAATACAAAATAAATACAATCTGCTAAGTAGGTGAAAAAAATAAACCCACATGGGACTCGCCTCCAGAATCAGACCAATAATTGGTGTGTGTGTGCATGTGTGTGTGTGTTCATGTGTGTTGTGTGTGTGTGTGTTGTGTGTGTGTGTTGTGTGTGTGTGTTGTGTGTGTGTGTTTGTGTGTGTTCGGGGACTCGTTCCTTGTGGACTGAGTTGCTTTATTTCTCTGCCCTATATATCTGTCTGCCTTCACTCTCCCTCCCTCCCTTCCCCTCTAACTCCCCCCTCCCTCCCCCACTTTCTCTCCCTCTCCCCTTCTCTCTCCCCCTCTCTCTCCCTCCCTCTCTCTCTCCCCCCCAAGCTCCATCCTTCTCTCCCTCTCCCCATCTCCCCCTTCCTCCCTCTCTGCTGCTGAAAGGATGTATGAAGCGTTATTCCGTGTCTCGGTGATGAATAATGCATCTCTCTCTCTCTCTCGCTCTCGCTCTCTCTCTCTCTCTCTCTCTCTCTCTCTCTCTCTCTCTCTCTCTCTCTCTCTCTCTCTCTCTCTCCTGAACTCCGGCAAGTTTCCAGTTAAATACCAATTTGCTTAACCAGTGTTCCTCTTCAGCTCTGCTCGGTGGAGCCGGGGGGGGGGGGCGTTGGTAATTAAAGACCCCCCCCCCCCCCACACACACACACACGGTCAGAGGGGTCACCTGGTCACCTGGTCACCTGACATTATTTATGAAGCTGAAACAAATCACAAATCGCATTAAAGGAGATGATGTTTGACGTCACGTTTGGGCTGCACACTTTTTACGGTAATGTAAAAAAAAAAAGTGTGATAAACCATGACCTGCATGCAATATGAAGATAGAAGTCCGAAGAACCAGTCGTCGATGGCGATCTTCGTATTTCAGGTCGGCGGAGATATCAGAACTTTAAAAAAAAAAAACCTGCAATACCTCGAGTCACCACCGGGGATATACGGACGCAGCTTGATTGACGTCTCACCTCACGTTCATCAGTTGATTGACGTCTCACCTCACGTTCATCAGGGCGGGACCACCGGGGGAAGACTCGAGTTCTCGAGTTTATATATCGTGCACATGCGGGGAGGTGTGCACTGATTGCACACCTCCCCGCTGTGCAATCAGCTCGCCGAGGCGGCGGGATGGAGGGAATCAGTCCTCCTCCCCGCCAACTCCCCCGGAAACAAGTAAACACTGCGTGTCTCTCTCTCCGTTCCCCTCTGCCAATTGTTATTCATAGAAGGGATAAATATTTAATTCCATCTAAGGATACCTTTTGTTAACAGAATTACCGAACACGCCTCGCGGCCTGCGAATCCCTCCGTGAATTTAAATTCTGCTCGTCCTCCAACTGGCGTGCCGGCTCCGGGTCCTCGTGCCGATGAGTGTGTGTGTGGGCGGAGAGGAGGATGAGGATGGAGGAAGAGTGAGTGCAGGAGGGAGAGAGGGGAGGTGAAGAGCGGGCGGAGGAGCAAAATGTGGAGGAAGACGAGGACAAAGAGAAGGAGGAGAAGGACGAACATCGTCGAAGTATTTCACAACCTTGACTAAATTGTTGTCCTGTGAAGACGCACATTTTATTTTGAAAAGCCGGTGTGCGATTAACGAGCAGGAAACGACACGTGTGGCTGGACTTTGAGGAGTTTTGTTGATGAGCTATATATCAGCAGGAAGAGGGGGATGAGATGATGGACGAGTGATGGAGGGAGAAGGAGGGAGAGAGGGGAGGTGAAGAGCGGGCAGAGGGGCAACATGTAGAGGAAGAGGAGGACAAAGAGAAGGAGGAGAAGGACAAAGTATTTCACAACCTTTCCCAAAACTAAATTATATTCCCGCGAAGACGTACATTTTATTTTGAAAATCCGGTGTTTGCAAGCAGGAAATGACACGTGTGGCTGGACTTTGAGGGGTGACCTTTTTGTTGTTGAGCTATACATCAACAGGAAGAGGGGGATGAGATGACGGAGACCGTATAGAGCAGATGGAGGTGTGGAACAGGTTTCAGGGGAAGTGGAGGAGGAAGTAGGAGACACACAGCGGAGGAAAGGAATCGATCCGGAGGATTTAAACCCTCACTGCTGCGCTCCTTTGTCCTTCTTTTGAGGCGTGAATAATAGATCGCCGAGTCCTGAAGAGAACGTCGATGCCGGGGACGAGCCGAGCGATCGGACTACGGCGATCGGCCAATCGGATCTCACGGAACCCCCCAAAAAAGACGTGGAGACTTATTGATTACGAGTAACAATCAGCGGCTTTGATTCCTGAGAAAAAAAGGGGCCGGGTCGATAACTTCACTCCCGTTTCGAGTTTTCATTTCGACGGAGGCATTTGTTCGCTCGGCCGCCGGAGATCACGAGACCCGTCGGAGAAGCCACGGCGCGGGAACGCCCCGGGAGCGTCGGCTCGCCATGAAACTTTAATCAGCCTCGCACGGCGTTAGTAATATTCTTATGATCTCAAAGATTTCATCCGGCTCCACATGAGGGGGGGGGGGGGTGAGGTTTGGGAGGGAAGCGAGTCCGAGGCCTCTAATCACTCTGATATGTTTTGCTTTGGCCATTATTATTATTATTAATATTTTCAGTTCTGGAACGTAAAGCCAATGCTGAAGTGTTTTAAAGCTGCATTCTCTCTCCTGACCACCAGGGGGCGACTCCTCTGGTTGTATAGAAGTCGATGCTTCATGTGTTAAAGCTGCATTCTCTCTCCTGACCACCAGGGGGCGACTCCTCTGGTTGTATAGAAGTATATGCTTCATGCGTTAAAGCTGCATTCGCTCTCCTGACCACCAGGGGGCGACTCCTCATTTAGAGGGATTGTAACATTAATAAGTATGTATTAATTAGTGTAGTAGTTTGTAGTCCATAACCAACGGATGGTCCAACACGGTCGCCATGGCGTCATGGCGACCGTGTTTTAAGATTCCGTCTCAGAGAGCATCTGCACTGACAGGCAGGGAGGCAACATTAAAGGATGTAGGCTATACGTATATTACATGTATTTAATATTAATAGCTTGTATTAGCTTAATACAGGGGAGCATATTCATGACGTCATCTAATGGAGTCATAAATACGTCCTCTTGAAAGATGATTTCAATGAGTCGAGTTGCTCCCGCTTATTTTTAGGAGACGATTTTTTTCCTATTTTATAACATTTTAAGTTGAGATAAAGAAGGTACAAAGGGTTGCTACGGTCATGGAAAACCTGGAAAAGTCATGGCATCTTAAAATGGTTGGAAAACTCCTGGAAAAAAATCCCCAAAGTTTTGGAAAATCATGCAAATGTGTTATATTCAATTCAGTTTATTTGTATAGCCCAATTTCACAAATGGATTCACATTTACGCAGAGTTTTAAATAATTAATAATTAATTTTAAAAGAATGATGCTCAAAATAGAAGCCGGCATTAACGCTCTCAATACGCGCTGCAAGTGAACGCACCTTAACTGAAAAGACATAACTGTTTATTCTTTTAATCTAAACTATTGTCTCATTCATTTGTGTTATTTAATGTTATATACTGTGTGATTTAGAATTCTCATTGTTAGTTTAAATACGACATGTTATCACTTTTTCATGTTTACACCGGTTTGGTCATGGAAACTTGGTTTAAAGTCCTGGAGGCCCATTGGTCAACATGTGTGTGACCCCTGTGTTGACCTCCTGACCTCTGACGGCTCCATAGTTGCTTCCCCTGTTTATATTTAATGTCGTAACAATAACTTAATAACGCGGTGACGTGTCAGTACGCTCGTGTGGATGGATTGGGGTCGCTCCTCGTGGGTTTTGATGGAGGCTTGGAGGTGTAGGTGAGTGGGTGGTGTGGTGGGGGGGGGGGGGGGTGATGGAGGAGCCACTCTGGGCGTCGTAACGGGGGCCGCACGTCCTCTCTGATTAGCGTGACGCACTAATGCACCTTCGCCATTAGCATGTTTCCTCCCGGTTGCCACGGGCAGCGCCTCGCCGCCTCGCCGATCGGCGTGTCACAACGCATATCAGTCACGCTCAGGGAGAGAGGGCGGGGCGTGTTCCCGTCCTCGGTTGAGTTTTATCTCTTTGGAACGGGGATGTTCTTTGCATGTTTTTTTTTCCAGGGGGGGGGGGGGGTTATAGCGGTATATGGGTATAGGGGTATAGGGGTATATGGGTATAGGGTATATGGGTATAGGGGTATATGGGTATAGGGGTATATGGGTATATGGGTATAGGGGTATAGGG
Organism: Pseudoliparis swirei; assembly: GCF_029220125.1. NCBI lineage: Eukaryota > Metazoa > Chordata > Actinopteri > Perciformes > Liparidae > Pseudoliparis > Pseudoliparis swirei. The sequence goes on along the minus strand of NC_079390.1, from coordinate 22,263,975 downwards.
GTATAGGGGTATATGGGTATAGGGGTATAGGGGTATATGGGTATAGGGGTATAGGGGTATAGGGTTATAGGGGTATAGGGGTATAGGGGTATATGGGTATAGGGTTATAGGGGTATAGGGGTATATGGGTATAGGGGTATATGGGTATATGGGGTATATGGGTATATGCGTATAGGGGTATAGGGTTATAGGGGTATATGGGTATAGGGTTATAGGGGTATATGGGTATAGGGGTATATGGGTATATGGGTATAGGGGTATATGGGTATATGGGTATATGGGTATAGCGGTATATGGTATAGGGTATAGGGGTACATGGGGTATATGGGTATAGGGTATAGGGGTATATGGGTATAGGGGGTATAGGATTATATATGTGTATAGGGGTATAGGGTTATAGGGGTATATGGGTATAGGGGTATAAGGGTATATGGGTATAGGGGGTATAGGGGTATAGGGGTATAGGGTTATAGGAGTATAGGGGTATAGGGCCGGGTTCACAGGCCGGGGGTCGAGGCTCCGGGGATATATGAAAAGCGTTGTGGATGAGAGGATGAAAAAAAACAAAAAGGAAGGAGAATTTAGGGAAAGAGAAAAGTTATTGTTATTTGCGAAAAATTTGAACCTCCCTCTCTCCATCCCTCCATCTCTCCCCCCCTCCCTCCCTCTCTCCCTCCCTCTCTCCCTCTCTCCCTCCCTCCCTTCTCTCTCCCTCTCTCTGCCCTCTATCTCTCCATCCCTCCATCTCTCCCTCCTTCCATCTCTCTCCCTCTCTCCATCTCTCCCTCCCTCCATCTCTCCCCCTTCACTCCCTCCCTCCCTTCCTCTCCCCCTCTCTCTCCTCCTCTCCCCTCTCTCCCTCCCTCTCTCCATCTCTCTTTCCCTCTCCCTCCCTTCTCTCTCTTCCTCCATTTCTCCCCCTCTCTCCCTCCCCCTCTCTTACTCTCCCTCCTCTCTCCCCCTCCTCCTCTCTTCCATCCATCTCTCCTTCTCTCGCCTCTCTCTCTCTCTCCGGAGATGAACTTTTTTTCTTAAATGAACTCTGGGGAGTAATTATTATTCTGAAAGTGACAGCGTACAGAAAAGATGGAGAGACAGAGACCTCCACACCACCGGTGGACCTGCACGGCCCCGTGGAGGAGGATCAATCGAAGGCAGACGGGAGAAGGAGAGGAGGTGGAGGAGGAGAGGAGGTGAGTGAACAAGGAGGCCCGGAGGAGGCGATGATCTGCCTAAAGAGCTTTCGTTACCATGTTTACCGACCGCACGATGGAGAGAAAAGAGAAGAGGCCGAGTGGAGCGCAGCGTGAAAGGCCTCAGAGGAGGGGAGGAGGAGAGGAGGAGAGGAGGGGAGGAGGAGAGGAGGAGAGGAAGGGAGGAGGGGAGGCGGGATAACAAATAAAAAAAATCCCCTTAACTTTTCTCAACAAACAGCTCCAGAACCCCTTCTCCCCCTCCTCCTCCCTCTCTCCCCCTCCTCCTCTCCCCCTCCTCCTCCCCTCCCCCCTCCTCCTCGTATACTCCCACCTCCTATTACTTTCTTCTGGAAGTCGCCCCGAGGCGAGGAGCTCTCCTGGGTGGCTCGCCCCCCCGAAGCCGAGCCCTCGCTCCTCGCACGCTTGTAATGATTTGAGAGAAGTCGAGGCTTTTAGAGGGGATCAAACCCGCGCAGCGCCTCCTCCTCCTCCTCCTCCTCCTCCTCGTCTGCATCCGAGGCGTCAGGCCTTCTCCCCACGCCACCCCTGCTCCACGCGCCTCCACGTGCCGTATCTCCTCGAGCCCCTTCCTCAGCATCCCCCTCCCCGCCGCCCCCCCCCCCCCCCCATGGCTAGCTCCATACCTTTTGACCTGCCCCCTCCATCCTCTTCTCCTCCTCAGCTCCCATCCAGAAGCTCGAGAGGAGAGAGGGAAAACACGAGAGGCGAGACAAAGAGAATGAGAGAATGTTTTTTTTTTAGAAGAAGAGAGAGAGAGAGAGAGAGAGAGAGAGAGAAAACACCACCGAACACTCGCTCTCATGCATTTTGTACGGGCATTCGACTCGCGACGTCTCCGACGTCAAATTTGCAGCCGCCATCTCCCGCATGCCTCCGGCTGCCGGGCCGCGTTCCCGACAGCTTTATTTAATCTCTTAAAATCCTGATCGGCTACAACGGCACCAACACGTTAGTCCACTCGGCCGCAATGAGAACCGCTCCTCCTCCTCCTCCTCCTCCTCCTCAAAGATACTGATAAAGATTCAATTTAGTTTATTTTTCGCTCTAAATTCATTTTTCGACTAAAAATATTTTTACGAATATTTTTTTTGCTAGCCAATTGTTTTCTACAAATGCCGTCGTCATTATTTCCATTATTTAAGCGTCATTTTCAACAAAAATACGACGTGGCCAATGGAGGACCGGCCTGGACATGGATTCATCTGTAACTGTCGGATCACCAGTAGGAACTACTGAATATAAGTATAAATCCATTGTTTTGTTTCCTAAAAAAACCCGTAAAAACTCTATTTTTAAATCAACAATAAAAATAAAATGACAAGACGGTGTATTTCTGGGTCAGTACCCCCGATGACCGTGTTGTGGTGAAGTTAGACGTTATAGGCTTTGCAGTATTTGTTGTATAAATCCAGGATTGTGAATCTTGGGGGAAAATGGATCGTACTGCTTCCATTGAATAGTACCCGAGTGCCGGGGAAACCCCACCGGCATCATGTCTGACTTCAGAGGTGAGTTCTACCTGAACTGGCCCACGGACGTACAGCTCAACTGTCTCCGCAGCTCGGCGACCGCCGTCTGGAAGAACAACAGATACAATGAGTGATGGGAGACGGGGGCGAGGAGCTCAGACGGCGGTTGTTCTGAGCGCGATGCCTCCCGGACGCCATCACTGGAAGTGGTGCCTACCTCCATCTGCCTGATGGATCATGGAGGTCTGGATCGTGGTCCATGCCTACTACCAACTATTCATACACTCTTTCATATTCATTGATTGTGTTGTTACTGTGTTTTAATTTGTGTATAATGATTCCTTTTGTACACATGACATTTATTACACCCATCCATCCTGGAGAGGGATCCTTCTCTGTTGCTCTTCTGAAGGTTTCTTCCATTTTTTCCCCGTGAAGGGTTGTTTGGGAGTTGTTCCTGATCCGATGTGAGGTTTGGGGACAGGGATGTCTACAGGACTGTCTCAGAAAATTATAATATTGTGATAAAGTTCTTTATTTTCTGTAATGCAATTAAAAAAACAAAAATGTCATGCATTCTGGATTCATTACAAATCAACTGAAATATTGCAAGCCTTTTATTCTTTTAATATTGCTGATTATGGCTTACAGCTTAAGAAAACTCTAAAATCCTATCTCATAAAATTTGAATATTTCCTCAGACCAAGTAAAAAAAAAGATTTATGACAGCAAAACAAAATCAAACATTTGAAAATGTGTTTCCAGGTGTTTCGAGTTAATTAGACGATTCAAGTGATTTGTTTAATACCCTACTAGTATACTTTTTCATGATATTCTAATATTTAGAAATAGGATATTTGAGTTTTCTTAAGCTGTAAGCCATAATCAGCAATATTAAAGGAATAAAAGGCTTGCAATATTTCAGTTGATTTGTAATGAATCCAGAATGCATGACATTTTTGTTTTTTTAATTGCATTACAGAATATAAAGAACTTTATCACAATATTCTAATTTTCTGAGACAGTCCTGTATGTGTACAGATTGTAAAGCACTCTGAGGCAAATTTCTAATTTGTGAGAATGGGCTATACAAATAAACTGAATTGAATTGCCGGGTAAATCTCGTCGGGCCTGTTAACGTCTCAGGGTTCATCAGGAAAGAGCTGAACAAATATATCTAGGGGCTGAATGGATTGATGAGAACGGATGGAGGTGGATCAGTGAAAGCAACACATTGTGCCGTCAGTCCCTGCATCAGATGTTGGGTCGGGTCAGAACAGCTGGTTTGGACTCAAACGCAGAAAGAGCCGGGAGGAGGTTTCAGGAAGAGTTGATCGAGGTTTTAACAAAAATAACGTAGAACTCGAAAGTCCAAAAGACGCCCGGAGACAGATATAAATATGAGATACGACGTAAGAGCTTAAACATTAAGAGCCGGGAACGAGGAACGACCCGAATGGATCCCAAAAGACAAGACGGTCAGGGAGGCGCACAGGTGGGAACACACTCGAGGGCACGACGTCTTTCTGCAACCACAGACGAGGTGAGGTACGTTTTCCCGTGAAAGGTCCAGCAGCACGTTTTATTTTCCGCTCTCACGTCCACGAAAAGCCTTTTCGGAATCTTGCTATCGAAATCTGAATCTGATGTTTTCCCCAAACACCCTCAAAGCTAAACTCTCCTCTTCCGTGACTTGGAAAAAAACACCTTATTTCCCTTTCTGACGTTTATCGTCCACGCGTTGTTTATTTGAAGGAACATTTTACTTTCAAATGAGAAGATATGAGGTAGAGGAGGAGGAGGAGGAGGAGGGGTTGATCCTGGACCTTAGTGAGAGGGGAAAGCGTAAAGAAAGACACAGCAGCAGCTTTAATGGACAGATCGGCCAGCGTCGCCTCGGCGCACTGAGGAATGTGAGTGCGTATGTCATACACACCTGTATTGATCGTAGCTCAGGGGTTCGTCGCGCACACAGAGAAAACCGACACACGTCTGTATTTGCACACAGGTGGCTGGTGCTCTTCTGTCCCGCCGTCCACCGCTGGCAGATCTTTTATTTAGCCGCTGCAGCGAGACGGCTCCTCCTCGTGAATTATGCAGCCGCGGGCCCCTGTAACAAGCTCCAGGCCGACTCGACACCTTGTGTGTGCCCTAAAATATAGATAAAAGCTGAACAGCCAGCTACAAACACTCTTTTTTTTCTTCTTCTTTTGCTTTTCTTTGAGACAGAAGCCGGGCCGGCGAGCAAGAGAGTCGGGAGAAGAGAAAGACAGGGTGAAGCCAAACAATGAAACACGGTTGAACTTAATAGTTAAAGTAATAAATAACGTCCACGAGGCGGGAAACGTAAACCACGAAAGATCCGCAAGGCGGGAAACGTCCACCTCGAAACATCGCGAGGCGGGAAACGTCCGTGAGGCGGGAAGCGTCCACCTTGAAACATCCGTGAGGCGGGAAACGTCCACCTCGAAACATTGCGAGGCGGGAAACGTCCGTGAGGCGGGAAGCGTCCACCTCGAAACATCCGTGAGGCGGGAAACGTCCACCTCGAAACATCCGAGAGGAGGGAAACGTCCACCACGAAACATCCGTGAGGTGGGAAATGTCCACCTCAAAGAGTTTCACTGCGGGAAATATTATGTAACAAATATATTAAACGGCAATCTTTTCTTAAAGCCTAAAGTTCAGTATTTTTTTACGCCTTAACCTAAACTAGGTTATTGGAAT
>NC_079390.1:22246062-22253562 GCF_029220125.1 Pseudoliparis swirei | reverse complement strand
CACAAACACAGAAGGTTCTATCTCATTTACACACGGCTTTTCAAACTTTAAAATGTACATTAAAACTACGTGAATGGAAATAAAACAGCAAAAATAAATACAAGTATTGAACTTCTTAAATCATATTTATATATACATATGTGTGTGTGTGTGTGTGTGTGTGTGTGTGTTTGTGTAACAAACAGTAAGTAGAACAATGGGATCATGACTTTCATCCAATCATGTTACATTCATACACCAAGTGTCTTGCTCAAGGGCACAATGACCAGGTCGGGGATTGAACCGCCAACCCCCTGATTGAAAGACGGACCTACTAACCGCCGACCCCACAGGTCAATAACCAATTAGACCCAAAGTAGATGACGGTTCCTTCGGGTCCGGTTCAGCTCTGATTGACGTCACTCAGGAAAATATGAATCCATAAATGTCAGAATTCATCTTTAATCTGAGGGGAAACCGGCGATGTGGAGTGACTGGAGGTTTTAAAGCAAAACGCGCACACACACACACTTTGTGTTTCAATGGTAGGAAGCTGTGTGTGTGCAGGAGTGTGTGTCCGCCTGTGTGTATCGCCGGCGTGTCGTAATGGCCGTCAATACGTGTCCATTTGCGTCTGATGAGAGTTGTGTGTGCTGAATAATTAAATGCCCACCCTGTGTGTGTGTGTGTGTGTGTTCTCGTGTGTTTGTTTGTGCGTTTTCTCTGGTTCAAAGGTAACATTTTGTGTTTAAAAATAATATTTAGATATTAATAATAATAATAATGCTGTTACGGATCTTAACCGCCATAGGGAGGAAGTTGACAATGTTTGCGTCCCCGAAATTGTCATTGAATTATTTTTATTCCCGTCCATAAGGCGACGTGATCAACGGAGACAGATTCATTTCCCCTCGAGATGAAACCGTAACCGGGGGAAGTTTCCCCGTTCGTCTCGATGTTCGTCTGACAGTCGAGTGAAAGATTTCATTTTTCTTCAGAATGTAAAAAAAAAGTCCTGACGTGTAAAATGTAAAGAAAGAGAATTAAAGCTTTGTTCATTAATTAGGAAATGATTTTAGAATTGACGTGGAGGGGGAGGAGGAGGAGGAGGAGGGTGAGAATGGAGATGGAGGATGAGAATGAGGATGGAGGAGGAGGAAGAGGATGGAGGAGGAGGATGGAGGAGGAGATGGAGGAGGAGGATGGAGGAAGAGGAGGAGGAGGAGAATAGAGGAGGAGGTGGAGGAGGAAGAGGCCGTCCTTTCTCTGCCGGCTGAAACATTAATTTTCTTTAAACACACTGTCAGATGCAAAGACGGACGGAAAATAGGGCATCTGGAGGAGAGAGAGAGAGAGAGAGAAGCAGACAAATGGATATACACAATGACAAAGACGTATATATAAATATATATATATATATATATATATATGTTTAATCCATACAGACAAAAAACAGCCCACTGAATATATATATATACATATATATATATATAAATATATATATTTTTATATGTATATATATATGTATATATATATTCAGTGGGCTGTTTTTTGTCTGTATGGATTAAACAAATAAATACAACCACATTATGAATCCATCAAAGCTGCGGAGGCTTTATGCTAAGCTAAGCTAACGAGCTGCTAACACACCCTCCTAAATTCATTTTGTCTTTTCAGAAATAAACTTACGTCGTCACCGGAAACTCGGTTAGGGTTTAGGAAAAGATTCAGAATTAGACTTTTTCATAAAAGATCGCACAGGTTGGGTTCTCATAAACGGAGGATGACGCTCGTCCTCATTGGTCCTCGCCGTGGACCAATGAGGACGGGCGTAAACATCACGCCGAATGGCTGCAGACGATTAGTCAACCTCAATGTTTGACTTTTCTTTTAGCTGTCATTTATTAATTATGCTAAAATACAATTTCTCATTGACACACACACACACAGGTGTCGTTCATACTTTGCTTCGTATTTAAAAAAAATCCTTTGTGAGTTAAATACTGTAGTTCAAAAAAATTATAATAAGAGAGTAATAAGATTCCTGTTCCCTCGAGTTCCTCTTCAAGATCTTAATGAGAGGCGGCTTAAGTGTACTCCATTAAAGGTGGCAGGCAGTGGACTGTATATGGAGTATACATTAGGTGTGTGTGTGTGTGTGTGTGTGTGTGTGTGTGTGTGTGTGTGTGTGTGTGTGTGTGTGTGTGTGTGTGTGTGTGTGTGCGTGCAACACGCAGTGCCACTTTCATCCGGTCCGGTGTCCAACTGCCACGTCTCCCATTAAGACCTGCTGTCCCGGGACACTCAACACACACTCAACACACACTCACACACACACACACACACACACACACACATATGGGCCTTCGCTAAGTGGCTCGCCGTCTCTCGCTCTCTCTCTCTCCGTCTCCTGCCCTCTCACATGTACACACACATATGATTAAACACGCACACACACCCGCCCGTGTAGACACCGCCAGCGCCATGTCAGGGATGAGGGGAAACACAAGGGGGATGGAGACGGGCGGCTGCGCACACACACACACACACACACACACACACTCACGTGCACACACATGCATGTGCTAATGCCGCCCTCTGTGGAATAGCCATGTCACAATCAGGAGGCTCCCCGGCCCTAATCTGCTTTTTAGGGTCCCGCCACAAACACTCATTTGCATAATCGGGACGACAAGTGTGGAGAGGGTGAAAGAGCAATGGAGGGGGGGGGGGGAGGATGAAAGGTATAGGAGAGGAGAGGCCGAGCAGGTCGGATGGAGAGCGGGAAGGAGGAGACATGAGGAGGAGGCGAGGGAGCAGGAAAAGAAGTGGGCGAGCGACGGGAAAAACAGGAGGTTGGAGGAGGAGGAGGAGGAGGAGGAGGAGGAGGAAGAGGAGGGGGAGGGGAGTGTGGGGGGGGGGTGGCCACGATGAAAAGGAGGCGAGAAGGGAAGTCAAGGTGGGAGTGCGTGATATTGGTTCTGACAGTCACACCTGCCACCCCTCCTCAACCCCTTCACGTCTCCTCCTCCTCATCCTCATCCTCCTCATGTTCGCCTCAACCATCAGGAAGGGGGGGGGGGGCACGTTGACTCCTCCTCTTCCTCCCTCTGTCCCGTCTGTTCGTGTCAGAGTTCAACGATCTTTCCCGAGGAGTCGTCTCCTCCCCGTCTGACGGGCGACTTTTCTCTGCTTCTCTTTCATCTCGTTTGAGGTTTTTCTTCTTCTTCAGTTCGACAAAACGTTCAAAAACACAGAATCACAAAATCTAGTTCGGCGACGCCGTTCCTCCCTCGCTGGCCGTGGATTGGATTCATGAATGTCGTTTATTCTTTTTGCCCGCAGGCGTTCGGCCCCGGCGTCAGGTGAGCGTCCTCTAAACGATCTCTCCCGCCCTCTCTCTCTCCATTTATCTCTCCCTCTCTCTCCATCTCTCCCTCCCTCTCTCCCTCTCTCTCTCCATCTCTCTCTCTCCCTCTCTCTCCCCCCTCTCTCTCTCCTCTGTCCCTCTCTCCCTTTCTCTCTCTCCCCCCCGAATATAAAATCTCTTTTAATGCGTTCGTTCAAATCTCTTGGAGTTCCCGGTAACGACATGGGAGCGAGGGACACGGTGATGTCGCCGGTTGTTGTGTCGGCGATGAAGGAATCCAGGATCGGGTAGGAAAGGACTCGAGTGCCCCGAGGCCATGAAGGGATCAAGGGATCAGGAGACGAGGTGGGAAGGAGACGTTCATGTTCCCCAGAGGGTGAATCCTAATGACTCGCCTCCTCCTCCTCTTCCTCCTCCTCCTCCTCCTCCTCCTCCTCCTCCGCCCGGCTGTCGTTCGTACAGCGAAGCTCACGGAGTCTCGCATTTCATTTCTGAGTTTGGTTTGCAGTGATTTTTTTAAAGCTTTTTTGCCGGATAGAAAACAAGAAAAATATTCACAAAAATATAAATTGTAACTGTGAGTCACTTCTATATTTTTCATTTGTCATTTCTATATATTTAATTTGCTCCATTAATTTTTTTTAAATCTTTTATTGTTTTTTAAAGATATTCACATGCAAAGGAAGCGATGTTTGATTATCTTTGTATACACACAGTGTATAGGCTACAAAGATAATCAAACAAAAAACCAACAACAAAATAAAAATAAAGAACATATACAGTGGGTACGGAAATAAGGTATTGCATCATCCCCAGAAGACTCGTGGCTGTACGCGCTCCACAGGTTTCTACTGAACACTGATCAAAGGGTCCGAATACGATTAATACAATACAATTAATGTGAGATTTCAGTTTTACTTTTTTAATACATTTGCAAAAATTTATACATTTCGGTTTTTTTCCGTCAAGATGGGCCGCTGCGTGACCATTCATGAGAAATAAAATGAACTTTTTTGATTTTAGCAAATGGATGCAATGAAACAACGAGTGAACATTTTAAAGGGGTCTGACTACTTACCGCCGCTGACTCCGCCCCCTGAAGGAATATTACCAAAAAGAAGAACAAATTATTAATTTCAGAGCGAAGCAGCTAAAAGTTACGTCTTCAAAAGGTAAAGCGGGAAAAGTGAACCGCCGCCTCACCTGGACGACGCTGCACTGTGATTGGCCGGACTGCGTTCTGAGGGGCGGGACTTAGGGAAAGGGTCGCAGAACAATGAGCAGAGCGCCACCTGACCTTTTGAAACCCTTGGTGCACTCCCTCCATGGAAAGAGTTGCATTGTGGGGGGTGGGCGAGTTAGTGTGTACAGAGGGAGTGTGTGTGTGTGTGGGGGGGGACGCATTAACAAGCCCATCCAGTTAAATGTGGCCCCTGCATTACCTCATGTACCGGCCCTCCTCCAGCAGGGGAGGAGACAGCAGCATCCATTATTGATCAGGTGGAGCTTCGCCTCTGAAGCTGGAAGCCTGGCGGAGGGAGAGAGATGGAGATGGAGGGGAGGGGGGATGAGGGAGAGAGATGGAGGGGAGGGGGGAGAGATGGAGGGGAGGGAGAGAGATAAGTTGAAGAGATGATTATCAGGACTTTTTGCTCTCCCTTCCTGTCGTCCTCGGTTTTTCCGTTCCCGCCTCTCTCTCTCCGTCTCTCCGACTCCCCTCGTTTCTCTCATGGATGATTTGTAATGATGCGTTGATCAACACCCCCACCCCCCACGCTATCCTCGTCATCCGCGTCGTTCCTGTTTTCTCTCCCCGATCGTTGGAGCCGTCCTCCGCTCCATCATCCCCCTCTCTTCCCCTCCCTGGTGAGCTCGGCTGAAAAGGGGAGAATTTTGATTTTTTTTCACAGGCAGTCATCGGAGAGTTAGTTTTGTTGGTTTTTGTGGAGAGAGAGAGAGATAGAGGGGGGGGGGGGTCTCGTTCCTCCACGTTTCTCTCTCTCTCTCCCTCTCTCTTCGTTGTTTGTCTTTTTAGTCTCCTGGATTCTCTGCGTTATCAGAGCTCACGCTGCCGATAAGATCTTTGGCTCAGCCGCCGGCTCGATGTTCTCTGGGTGGATTTATCCTCCTTCTTCTTGAGTTGCCCTCCAGACGCCTCCACCGCCACCTCACGCATCTCCTCCCCCGAAGGCCCGAAGGCCCTCCTTCTTCCAGATGTGTGCAGAGGTTTTGATTTGCTTCGTGGAGTTTCGTTCTTCTCGGCGAGCGGTCGTCGTCTCTGAGGTCGTCTCTCAGGTCGTCTCTCGGGTCGTCTCTGAGGTCGTCTCTCGGGTCGTCTCTCTGGTCGTCTCTCAGGTCGTCTCTCTGGTCGTCTCTGAGGTCGTCTCTCGGGTCGTCTCTCTGGTCGTCTCTCAGGTCGTCTCTGAGGTCGTCTCTCAGGTCGTCTCTCAGGTCGTCTCTCTGGTCGTCTCTCGGGTCGTCTCTCGGGTCGGGTCGTCTCTCGGGTCGTCTCTGAGGTCGTCTCTCTGGTCGTCTCTCTGGTCGTCTCTGAGGTCGTCTCTGAGGTCGCCTCGGTCGCCTCTGGTCGTCTCTAAGGTCGCTCTCTGGTCGTCTCTAAGGTCGCCTCGGGTCGCCTCGGTCGTCTCTGGTCGTCTCTCAGGTCGTCTCTCAGGTCGTCTCTCTGGTCGTCTCTCAGGTCGTCTCTCAGGTCGTCTCTGGTCGTCTCTGAGGTCGTCTCTCTGGTCGTCTCTGAGGTCGTCTCTGAGGTCGTCTCTCGGGTCGTCTCTCAGGTCGTCTCTGAGGTCGTCTCTCGGGTCGTCTCTCTGGTCGTCTCTGAGGTCGTCTCTCGGGTCGTCTCTCTGGTCGTCTCTGAGGTCGTTTCTCTGGTCGTCTCTGAGGTCGTCTCTCTGGTCGTCTCTGAGGTCGTTTCTCTGGTCGTCTCTGAGGTCGTCTCTCTGGTCGTCTCTGAGGTCGTCTCTGAGGTCGTCTCTCGGGTCGTCTCTCAGGTCGTCTCTCAGGTCGTCTCTCTGGTCGTCTCTGAGGTCGTCTCTGAGGTCGTCTCTCGGGTCGTCTCTCAGGTCGTCTCTCTGGTCGTCTCTGGGGTCGTCTCTGGTCGTCTCTCGGGTCGTCTCTGGGGTCGTCTCTGAGGTCGTCTCTGAGGTCGTCTCTCGGGTCGTCTCTGGGGTCGTCTCTCTGGTCGTCTCTGGGGTCGTCTCTGGGGTCGTCTCTGGTCGCCTCTGGTCGTCTCAGGTCGTCTCTCAGGTCGCTCTGGTCGCTCAGGTCTCTGGGTCGCTCGGTCGCCTCTGGTCGTCTCTGGTCGTCTCTGAGGTCGCCTCTGAGGTCGTCTCTCAGGTCGCCTCTGGTCGCCTCTCGAGGTCGTCTCTGAGGTCGCGTCTCGGGTCGCCTCTGAGGTCGCTCTCAGGTCGCCTCTGGTCGTCTCTGAGGTCGTCTCTGAGGTCGTCTCTCTGGTCGCTCTCTGGTCGCCTCTGGTCGCTCTGAGGTCGCCTGAGGTCGCCTCTCGGGTCGCCTCTGGCCTCGTCTCTCTGGTCGCTCTCTGGTCGCCTCTCAGGTCGTCTCTGAGGTCTCTCTGGTCGCGTCTCTGAGGTCGCCTCTCAGGTCATCTCTGAGGTCGTCTCGGGTCGCTCAGGTCTCTCGGGTCGCCTCGGGTCGCCTCTGGTCGTCTCTGAGGTCGCCTCTGAGGTCGCCTCTGAGGTCGCCTCGGGTCGTCTCTCGGGTCGTCTCTGAGGTCGTCTCTCAGGTCATCTCTGAGGTCGTCTCTCTGGTCGTCTCTGAGGTCGTCTCTCAGGTCGTCTCTGAGGTCGTCTCTCGGGTCGTCTCTCGGGTCGTCTCTCGGGTCGTCTCTGAGGTCGTCTCTGAGGTCTCATCGTTGACTTTTATTTCAGTTCGTAGCAGATGGAGAAAAAAATTAAACAAATTCATCTCCCGGTCCCGAAAAATAATATTAATCATTCTGTGACTACATTTCACGAGCTGCCGGGCTGGAATATAATAAGGCAGTGTGTGTGTGTGTGTGTGTGTGTGTGTGTGTGTGTGTGTGTGTGTGTGTGTGTGTGTGTGTGTGTGTGTGTGTGTGTGTGTGTGTTACTGAGTCTCCTTGTTTTCACATGTCGGTGTCAATTATTACTGTTTTC